>NW_025999842.1:902598-923571 GCF_001458135.2 Marmota marmota marmota | reverse complement strand
TTTTTATACACCATGGGTATAAAATTTCTTTCAAAATTAATTTTAAAATATTATGTTTAAAACAGCAGTGGAGTGTAAAGTGCTTTAGAATAAATTTAACAAAATACAAGCAAAAACTTTATGTAAAAAATCATAAAACTCTCATATTAGACATTATAGCAAATTTAAATAAATGACATAGGAAGACATGATATTTTATGTATTTGTTGGTACTGGGGATTTAATTGTGGGTAGCTTTACCACTAAGCTATATCTCTAGTCCTTTTTAACAAATTTTAACTCTTGAGACAGGGTCTTATTAAGCAGTTGAGGCTGATTTTTAACTTGTGATCTCTCTGTTTCAGTTTCTTGAGTTGTTGGGATTATAGGTGATTACATGGGATTACATGCCCGATGGTAGATTCAGTATTAAAAGACTAATAGATCTATAGATGAATCTATGGTGTAATTATAAATCAACCTATAAAGTTAAAACATTAAAAATAAAGATCTAAACACGTGCTCAGGTGGAATTTGATAAACTGATCTGAGTATTTAGAAATGAAAAAGTCCTTAAGGAATCAAAACAAGAAGAGTAGAGCACACAAATACTTGTCTCAGATAAAACTTACCAGACAGTGTGGCATTGGTGCAGTGATGGGGAGAAAAAGGTCCAAGATTATTGATGGTAATGTCCTCATCATATTGACACACATACGGAGGCATGAATTTGGTCAAACTAGTACAACAGCTAAATGGGACATAAGGACTTTTAGAAAATAATGTTGAAACAATTGGAAATCAGATGAAAGTTTAAAGACAAAATTTTATGAAAAAGGAAAAAGCTATAAAACTTTTATAAGACAACATGGGAGGATATATTTATAACCTTGCAGTAGTAAAAATCATTCATATACAAAGCACAAAAACACAAAGCATAAAGGGACTGTTCCATGAATCACACTACATTAAAATTAAGAACTTGTTTATCAACATATTTCTCTGAAACAAAGAGAAATGCAATCCAGAAAAGGGAAGAAAATATTTGCAATACACAAAACCAATAAAGGATTATAATTCAATCCAATAGATTCAATAGCACAAAGATAACCCAAAGAAAAAATGGATATAAGACGTACATACATAAATATTTCACAGAAGAAATATGAATGTCAAATAAACATATTTTAAAAAGTGCTCAGCTTCACTGGTGATAATGGACATACAAATTAACCCACAAGGAGATGCTAAGTCACAGTAGCTTTTAAGAATTGGTGAAGATGTGAAGTGATGAGGATTCAGAGGCACATCCCATGGGAGAGATTGGCAAAGGCTAAGAGAACTTGCACATGCATCAGAAAACATGACCAAGAATGTTCTAGGCAGAAAAGCAAGACATTTCAGAAGTTCAGCATAATTAAAATGGATAAAGAAGATGGCACATTCACATATTGGGATACTAGAGAACTGTGAATGATGGAGAATTATAGCTATTAAGTAACAAAATTGATAACTTTGCAGAGGAACATATGTGAGGAAAAAAGCAATTTAAAGGAAAACATGTACAGCATGATTTTTAAAAAATCATGTAAAACTAAGTAATATGACCTTAGGTCTGTAAAATGAATGCAGCAAAATTTAAAGAAGAGCAAGAAAATTATTAACTTAGAAAATTGTGCTGATCTCACTGCAGAGAGAAGCTGGGAAGCTGGAATGGAATAGGGGAGAGAAAAGAGGGAGGTCTGCAAAAATGGAGAAGAAACCATCATTTAATTTAAATTAAGTACTAGGTGTTCAAAGGTTTGCATCTTTTTCACATAAATGTAATTCACATTTAATAAACATTATTTTATATCCAGTCTATATTTTATAAAATAATGAAAATTAATTAAAACTAAAGCAGAAGGATACTTTGGGAAGGGTTGCATGGATCTTGGTTGTTAGAATGTAGATACACTGACCTAATTTTCTCAGAGCCTTGGTGCAGGTATTCTGATATTGCTTTTACATGACAATAGAGTCCCAGGCCTTCTGACTCGCTCAGCCTTCAACAAATAATGTGATTTTTATAGTTTGGATATTCCATGTCTCCTGAAGAGCTCGTGTGGCAATACGAGAATGTTTAGAGGTGAAATGATTAGAATATGAAAGCTGCAGCCTAATGGGCAGATTGATTCATGTGACGGATTAGTAACTTGAATGGACTGCTGAGTGGTATTGGTAGGCAGGTGAGGGCATTACTGGACGAAGCAGGTCCCATTGGGGATTATATTTTATCCCTGGCTCCTTGCTCTATCTGCTTACTGGCTGCCGTGAGCTAAGACATTTTTCTTTATCACATCCTTCTGCTATGATATTCTGCCTCCCTTCAAGCCCAGAGTGATAGAGTTGGTCAACAGAATTAGTTGGTCTGAGACCTCTGAATCCATGAGCCCAAAATACACTTTTCCTCCTCTAAGTTGTTATTGTCAGGTATTTTGGTCAAAACAATGAAAACCTGACTAGCACAGGGCTTCAGGCTCCTGGCTGATATTTCTAAGAGTTCTTAATCCTAAATTAAGAAATGAGGCAAATAAAGTAGCAAGAGGCTGACTCTACATTGTCACTTCTATATTGACTCAGAGGAAGGGGAACTGCACAGAATGCATATCCAACTGTGTTTCTGTGACATCCTCACTTCCTTTAGGCACATGGAACCTTCACTGTGTCTCCGAACTGAGCTCTGATTCTCTCTATCATTGGGGTATCTATGGTTCTCATCTTTCATACAAGCATGTTCAATAACTTTGTGGAAAGTTAATTACTCATGTCTTTTAATTTCATTTGAATTTCAGCCAAGAGATAATAAAACAACAAATAATAACATCAACTAAAAAAAAACTATAGAGAACAAGTATTAAATGAAGCAAATGAATCCAGAACATCACCAGTAAAGGCAAGCAGAGTTTGCTTCTCATACCTCACATGAGGTTTTTATGAGGAGAACTTGTCTGGAGGTCAGGTCTGGGTTCTGGTCTGTGCTTTGCCACTAACCAATGTTTTGTAATATAGTATAAGCCACAAACTCTCTACATCTACAATTCCTGGTCTATGCGCATCTATTGTAAATCAGACATTTAAATGATACATCTTTAATCCTTAAAAGAATTCTGTAATGTAGGAATTATTATTCTTATGTTATAGATGAAGCAACAGAGACCCAGGATAGTTAACTATTTCAAGGAGAAGTAACTTCTTAGCTGTAAAGATATAACTTGGGCCTATTCCTTCTGGCTTCAAACCAGACAGATCCTTTCATGCTGTTGTTCTTTCTGGGACCTGTGGAAGACAATGCTTTGGGATTAATTATTGTCCTCTATGGTCTTCTTTCTCTTTGCTTCTATTTTCTTGCTTTCTTCCTTTCTTTTCCCTCCCCCCTCTTCTCCTCTCCTCTCTTCTATTTTCTCTTATCTACTCTTCTCTTCTCTTCTCTCCTCCTCCTCCTCCTCTTCTTCTTCTTCTTCTTCTTTTCTCTCTCTCTCTCTCTCTCTCTCTCTCTCTCTCTCTCTNCCATCATCTCCTAGGCAGTCAATGCAGTCATAAAGGTACTGACTGCATAAAGAGTGGTCATATGCACCCTAAGTGGATCAAGGACCCAGGCACTTACTCTGTCTAAGGAACTTGACAGTTTGGGGGTCAAGACCTGATGAAAAAGAGAACTATTTTTTTTTTCCAGAAATATTCAGCTGGACATAAACACACTTGACAATTCAATTTGGATGGTGAAGTTAATTGGTGAAGGCACTGGGGTTGTAAGAGTGGTCCACTTTACCTTTTGAATATAACCCTGGCTACTTATTTTAAAAGGGAAATGTTTTTCTTTTCCCCTTCTCCCTGTCTCCCTCCCTAACCTGGGGGCAGGGAACAAGATTACCTTGAGTTATCTGTTCTCCACAGGTAGGAGATGTCACCAGAAGAACAAGGAAGTGATGAGCTCCCAGATCAACTGGTTAATCATAACACAGGCTCAGGATGCACCTGGGAACCCCTGGTCAGGGCACACCTGGAGTGGAGCCTTTGAATAGTCTCCTTAAAAACCCTCTGTTTTCCCTGATGGGCAGAATCAAATCTTCTGGCACAGGAGTCCCCTGTGTTTCCCCTTTGCTGGCAAAGCAATAAACCTCCTTTTACCTTGATCTCAAAACCTTCTCCTCATTATTGCATGGCCATCAGGGACAAGGCCCAAGGTTTTTGGTAACAGGTCAGGGACCCAGGCTCTAGTGTATTGCTCATCTGCTTTTTTTCCCTAGTGTCTTTCAATAGTCTTCAAACCTCCTTTATTCAATCATTGTAGGGGCCGCAATATGCAAATACTAGTTTCACCTCTCTTCTTTGTAAAAGTTGTCTTGCATTTCTGCCAAATACCTGTATCTTTCAAGGAGATTATTAATTTACTTCAGTAATTGAACATGTTGGCTTCTTAATATCAGTAAAGAAACAAAATAAAATGCGTCACACATGTGGCCAGTTAAGACTTAGGAGTCATTCTCACAATAAACACGGATACAGTTTCAAGTGCAGCCGTACTCCATCTGCTGAAATTTTATATCTTACCCTATGGTATGATTTTTGGAAATTAAGTTATTTTTTGAACAAATACAAAATATTCATAAATGGGCCTGGAATATGCTTTTTAGTCATCAACTACTTGTGGAATAAATGGTTTGACATTGCTTTGTATTATTAATTACAGAAAAATATGTGTGTATAAATGGGCACATGCATATTGCTGCAGCATTTCCTTTTTAATAGAAGTCGTCTTGTCCATATTGAATGCTTTCACACATTATATTCTAATAGTGCTACACACAACTGGTGTCAATTTAACTGTGTCCTCCTTATGTTTTGAATAGAGCTCTTGCTGCTTTGCCCCTTTTAACTCATTTTTCAAATAGATATGTTTTTTTCTCTTCTTTTCTCATTGCTCCTCCCTAATTTCAGGGGGAATAGGATTAGCTTTTTTCCCTATTTCTGGCACATTTATCTCTCCTTGAGTTCACACCCACCAAAGGAAGGAAGTAATCCACACATTGGGGATGGTACCAGAAGATCTCAGAAAGAACTCTCTCCCAAATTAACAATTACAACTCCAGACATGGATCATTTGCAATATAGCCTTTGAGTTTCCTGTTTAAAAGCCCCCTCTTTCTGATTTTGTGAAGTATCACAGCATTTAGGATCGGAGTGTCCTGTGTTTCTCCTTTGCTGGCAAAGCAATAAATCTTGCCTTTCCTTTTTCTCAAAATGTTGTCCTCATTATTGGATTGGCATTGGGGACCTAGGACTGAGCTTTCCACAATATCAAGATGATATAAAGAATTCAAAATTCATTCCTATTTACAATCATTTGATCGGTATCATATGAGACCACAAGATTTGTAGCATAACTTTTATATGTTTTCCCCCATTTAAATGACTGATACTGTGAATAATTTTACCTTTTCTCAATAATTCATGTTCATCTTAACAATATCAATAAATGGTAATTGTTTAATGTCATTATAAGATTTTTCATCTTAAGTACCTTCCATCAGGGGCTTTCATTTGATCTGATAGATTGTTTCTTTTTATTTCTTGTTTTATTGATATTAAACAGCCACTGACAAACTTAAATTATTTTGTCTGAGTTTTATGGTGTGACCAGATAATATTCAAACTGAAACATTTTGAGCATGGGACAAAAAGGGCACAAGAAATGTTCAATAATAAAAGTATGCATTTTTATAATATTTTATATGGGATGATAATTAGCTTTATTTTCTCAGTATATCTATACAAATGATACTGTTAAAAACTTATGATTCTACTAAAACAATAGTTCCATTTAAAATAAATAATGGTTTTATTTACTATAATGTTTCTAGTCAAAAACTCATTTAAAAAAAAACATTTTATAACAATGAAAATACCACAAGTCTGTATGTACCAATGTATCCTTATATTAGTCATAAACTATTTGAAGCATATGATAGTCCTTTGCATACACCCATGTTCTTTAATCAGATCCTTAACTTCACGTGTTCCCTAATATCATGTCATAAGTATGTTTCTGAACAATATATTTTTAAACCATGATCTCACTTAAAAATTTCTATACATTTTCTAAAATCTTGATCATAGTTAAATTATATAATTAATATTTGCATATATTGAAATTCTCAGTTGACTTTTTTCCATATACTATAATATTTTTAATCAAAGAAGCAATGTCTTTACACTCTGATGTACCTGTTAAACTCAGTGAAAATTATTATAAATAAAGAATATTCTAAATTCAAATTTTTACTTAAGAATATGTCAATATTTTAGCCAAGTATTTTTATAGGTCTCCCTTCTGTTCAAAGTGCCTCTCTTCATCAAATGTTTTTACCATGCAAAATATATTAACATGTTATTTCTGTTTATGTTTCTTTTTATACTAGTACCAAATTTAGATGTTATAAAACTATAATCTTCCTTTGTTTCATTTCAGAAAGGCTACTATGTGTTGATTGTATGTTCTTTCTAAACTCATGTTGAAATTTAATGTAATTGTAATAGTATTAAGAGGTAAGTTTATTCAGGTGATGCAGCTCTGCCCTCATAATGGATTAAATGGATTATGCTGTTATAGTGGGAGTAGGATTTCATAACAGAGAAAGTTAGTGCCCTCTTACCTTTCTACCTTTTCCTAATTCACACTGTAAAACAACCCTTATGCACTCTAAAACAACCCTTATGAAGTTTCATAAGGGTTGTTTTAGAGTGTGAATTAGGAAAAGGATCAAGAGCTAGGAAAGAGATACAAGAAGATTCTAGATATGGAAATATATTTTAATATGGAAAGTGGAAGGAAAAATAAATGTTTCTGGATAAGAAAGGCTTTTGTGTGGTAAAGTAAAGTTGTAAAATGTCTAAATTGCAGAAGGTTTGTGGAGAGTAAATTTCAAAAAATTTGTGTAACTAAGACAGATATACATGATTAACATTAGGCTTTTTCCTAATGTGAAATATTAATGTACTGATATTAACAGAAGTTTGATTCTCTATGGCTTAAAGTAACATAGGTTTCCTAAAACATTAATCTGCTCTTATCTATAAAGATAATATCTTGTGTCTGTTAAGGTTTATTCTTTAGAGCAACTGGGCCTATTCCTTCTGGCTTCAAAGCCAGACAGATCCTTCCATGTTGTTGTTCTTTCTGGGACCTGTGGAAGACAATGCTTTGGGATTAATTATTGTCCTCTATGGTTTTCTTTCTCTTTTTTCTCTTTGCTTCTATTTTCTTGCTTTCTTCCTTTCTTTCCCCTCCTCTCCCATCCCCTCCTGTTCTCTTCTCCTCCCTCCCCACCCCCTCTCTCCTTTCTTTGGTATTGGGGATTGAACCCTGGAGCACTTTACAACTGAGCCACATCCCCAGCCCTTTTTTACATTTTATTTAGAGACAGGTCTCCTTAAATTGCTTAAGGTCTCACTACTTAAGTTGCTGAGGCTGCCTTTGTACTCTCAATCTTCCTGCCTCAGCCTCCCCAGCTGCTGGGATTACAGGTGTGAGCTCCTATGACTGGCTCCTCTATGGTTTCATACAACCATCCTCACCTGACACAAATACCAACATTGTAAGTAGTTTTCTCTCTCATTGTAGCTGGAGGGATGAATACAACCATGGACGTGGGAGGGTTTTTGTGTTTTTTTTTTTTTTTTTCAATGCTTGGAATTGAACCCAGAGCATCATACATGCTAGGCAAGCTCTACCAATGAGCTACAACCCCCAACACTGCAGTATAGAACTCAGCTTACTTACTGAGCTCTAAGCCACCAACTTAGCTGATGTCAGCTCCCACTTAAAGATTTTTTTTTCTCATTTGATTATTACAAATGTGAAGAATCTAGAAAAAAATGTAATATATCTAAATCAAGAAGGATTTTTACAAAAGACTTTTGGGGTGAAAAGAATAAACCAAGAGATAGACTTTGGTCACCAAAGAGGTAATATCTCTAGAACATTTCAATATTTAAATAAAAAGGGTCAAAAACCATTTGAAATGAAGATTTCAAATTTATTCAGTTAAATTTTGCTTTGGAAAGCTGGGGCTTGCAAGGGAGCAGGGAGGCATCTCAGTGCTAAAAACATCAGCTTTTTAAAAATTTTTAACCTCTTAGAATAGCACCTGTCTTTTGTGGAATGCACTAAGAAAATAAATCCATTTATTATATTTACTTTTATGCTATTCACCCAAACTCAGATATGCTCCTATTTAGTTTTCTACTGAATAGAAAATATGGTATGTCTTCATCTGTCTTCAGTATAGTAATTTCTTAAAAATACCATTATTAAAAATATATATCACATTCCCTTGAAATATATATGTTTATTTGTAATTCTAAAAGAACACTTAACTATCCAAATTAATAGCATGATTTGGTATCAAAGAGTCCAGACTCACATCCTAATTTTATGACCTCAAATAGGTCAGTGTATCTCTCTGAAACCCTTTTATGGATATGTTTACGCCAACTTTTCAGGGTTATTTTCAGAGTCTGGTCTAGAAATGCAAAGTGTTTGCTATGTGAGGAGCACCCCATTAAAGAGTTGCTGCTATTATCACTATTATTATAGAAGCATAACACATCTCTGTGGGAAGAGTGTTGTAGCTTTCAATACCAATGCCAGGAAAGTGTCACACATGTGACTTATAAAGGCTTTTTAGGTCTGAACATTGTTGAGAAAGGGGTTTGGACTATTTTATGACCCTACATTATACAAAAGGAGATGTCAGCAATGTCAGAGGCCTGTGATTCAACCCCTCCTCTGCTTTTCCCACTCTGCTTTAATATTAGCTTTTGTATTAATTCACACAGAAGCATATGCAGTGCTGTTTTTTTCCCCCTGCTGATTTCACTTCAGTAGTTGGGTGAAGTCCTGTTGTCTAGTCTATGTGATCTAAAAGTCTCATTTCTTTTGAATTGGACTGAAGGAGCAAAAGATGATTATTATAAGAATTTCAGGTTATATATTTAGTCTTTTATGCCATTATTCTTTCTGAAAATAATTTTTGTCTCTTCTGTGGCAAATAGACAGGGTTGTAATTCTCTAAAAAATGGGTGGTGGATATTCAAGACAACTTAGTGAAATGTATGTATGTATCTACCCTGACATATGTATACTTAACATATTTAAAATATCTTTGATCCTTTATTACAGAGAAGAAATATCTGTATAGTAATTATCCTTTAAATAACATAATAAAAGGGGGAAAAGTATTTGTTAATGATAATTTTTTCAGGAGTAAAGAAAGCATAGTGGGGGAATGGGTACAGTGGTAAAGAAAGAAGAGTCAAATGAAATTCCATCCAATACCACAAACATGTTTTTAAGTGGTACAAAGGTTATACAAATATAATACTTACTTTAGGTGGTTTTAGACCAGAAAAAGAGAGAGAAATGTATGGCAAAAAGATAAATTATGAGCAATAATGCCAATGACAGGAAAGCTATTGATGCATTGATTGCAAGGTAAGAGGCAATCATTGCATGGAGGAGGAAGTGGAAGATGCTATAAATGGAGGAAGGGAGATGTCCAGCTTTCTTGATGTGTGGGTGGAGGAATCACTAAGGCATCTTAAGAGCTTACCCTTTCTGGGCATCAACTTAATCATGTACACATTGAAAGAGTTCAACCAAATGAGATCTAAGATCATGTTTAGCTTTAAAATATTGTTCTGTGAAATAGGAGAATCAAAGTGAGCAAGTGATGATTAATCTAATTCTCATTGAAAGATGATTGATTCAGTTTAAGCCCCCATTTCTTATAATTCTAACATTAATTTCTTAACCCTTTTATTAATTTATATGCTAGTTTTTGAGTTTTAGCTGACTTAGGATTCAGAACACTTTAATTCAAAGGCTACATTATCATCTACATGGGGTAATGCAAATACTATAATATTTGAAGTCAGGCAAACTGAGGTTCAGTTCCAGCCCCTGTCATTTATGGGGATGAAGGCAGTAAGACTCAAGGTGAGATCTCTGCACCAGCAGCATCACCAGGGAACTTGTGAGTCATGCATAGTCTCAGGCTGAATCTCAGACTTTCTAATCCTCAGAAACTCATGGCAGAATCTAGAAATCTATTTTCCAACAAGCACTCCAGGTGATTTTGGTACACCTAGATTATGAGAACTGATGCATAACACAGGATTAATAATTTATTTTTCCATGTAAGAATGAGAAAATATTTGTATGGTGGTTGGCAGGTTTTAGTGGCATAGTATTTATTACTTGGTTCACCACAAGTCCTCACCAGATGATAACTGTTATTTTTATTGTTTTACTGACATGACAAAAACCTTTGCTATTTCCATGAAGAATTGAGGATCAAATCTAAGTTTAATATTCCTTTGTAGTATAAAAAATAAAATATAAGCTTGTTATTTTTATTTTTGAAAGAAAGTATCACACTGTATGAAGCATATGAGTTATTATCTATGGCTGCTTTCTAAAATCACAGTGTACTCCGGTTGCTGAGATTTTACTGTATTGGTGTGGTGCACTGAGCATTTGTGGCATATATAACTCCCCCCACCCTCCAATCCCGAGCTGTTACTCTTTGCTATGGCATAGAAGAAACCCTTTGAAACAACTGGGAGTTCAGGTTCAATGTCATCATTACCTAGTTATGAGTTCAAGCCATTCCTGGAACTTTGAATGAACCTTAGTTTGCTTCATGGGGTAGTTGATAAGCTAATGAAATGCATATACAGGTTAATGTTATTTATAAAACACACATTGGCTGGCAATTTAAATTCAGGTTCTACGGAATAAGATGATTATTCATTGCGTTTGACACATATTTATTGTATACCTACACTGCAGTCAACTCTGTGCTCGAAAATATTTCATGAAGACAAACAACTTGCTTTCAAGTTAAGTTATGGCAAACATTTCTGAGACTCTTTCCATAAAGCCAATTAAATGAGTAGTCTAAATAGAAATTAATATGTTATAGAACTATTTTATTTCTTAGGAAAAAGCTTAGTATTCAAAGGCTGATGATTTTATGAGAGGGAAAAGAAATGGCAATTTACAAATATAAATAACATGGTGCAACTTTTTAGAAACGTATTTCATCAATATGTATCAAGAATTACTTAAATTACATACCACTTTGACCCATTCATTTCAATATATGAGTTTCAGAAGCTGTTCTTGGAAAATAATAGTGATGTATTAAAAGACTTATACAAAAATGTTTATTATCTCTCTATTCAAAAGGAATGACTGAGTTAACAAACATGATATATGTCACTAACATCTAACATTTCATGATTAAATAATAGAATATTACTTAAACATCAAGTGATAATAGATATATTCAGGATATATATTTTATAATTATAACTTAAAACATTATTTAATTTTAATTAATATGTATATTAAAAATAAAGACTTTAATGAATTGGATCAAAGTAAGTCTTTGGAAAGTAGCAAGAAAATAGAGCAAAAAAAGATTTTTTGATGAGTCATTTTCTATTTTGCACTTGAGTGCATTTTCTGAAATTAACATATTTGTCTTTTATAACATGAAGTTCTCTTCATATTTCCCTCTCATTGGATATATGTCAGCAACATTGAATTTTGTCTTCCCTTGTCAGCTTTTAAAATTACAATTTGGCACTTCTGGAGAGATATCAACCAGTAAGTATTCCTTAGTGATCATAAAAGTGGGTATAACATTTTCATGGGGCAATTGAGTCAGAAACTCAGAAAAGAGGCTACCCATTTGGACAGATTCATCTATCCTTTGCAATTATAGAAGATCCCACAGATGTGGGCTTCAGGCAAGATAATCCTTTCTTAGGTTTGGAGTAAAGTGAATCAGCTTTGTACCTCTATGCTCCACATGCGTTTCTTAAAGTTGCACTCATTCTACAGGAGAATCTGTTATTAAGAATGGTCCCCCAGGAGGACTATTTTGGCAAAAAGGACAAAATAATGACAGCTTTCTTTTTGAACACAGTGACTCACCTAAACACATTAATTTTTAATGTTCCTAGACTTTGAAATGAGTACAGCGGTCATTTGGACAAGTACCAAAAATTTCAAAAATCAAAAATTAGCAAATGCTAGTTTCATTTCTCTGTTTGCTGAGGTTTTATTGATTTCAATTCTTGAACTGTTTGTTTTTAGACAATGGAATATAATTATAGTTTTTGAGTGAGAAGGATTCTGATTTAAATCCTTTCACCTGAGATCTTGACAAGATCTTATATATTAATTTCATCATGAATAACATGGGAATACTAACAGCTATCTCCCAGAGTAACTTTGAAAATAAACTGCTGTCAAATTAAAAAGCTCTGAAGAAACAAAGGAAACAAGAGCATAAAGAGAGATTTACAGAGTGGGAGATCATTGCCACCAGTTCCTCAGGGGATTAATGTTTAGAATGTATAAAGAAAAACAACAACTTAATACCAAAACAAAAAGAAAACACAATGAACAAATGGATAAAACAACTAAACAAAAAGACACTTCTTAAAAGAAGAAACACAAATAGCCAATGAATATATGAAAAAAAGTGTTCAACATCTTTATCCCTCAGGAATGCACAGATCAAAACTACATTGAGATTTCATCTCACTACAGTCAGAATGGCATTTGTCAAGAATACAAATAATAAAGGTTGGTGAAAAATGTACACCTGAACATTGTCAGTGGGACTGCAAATTGGTATAACCATCTGGAAAGCAATATGGACATTTTTCGAAAAACTAAGAATAGAACCACCATATAACCCAGCTATCCCACTCCTTGGTATTTTCCCAATGGAAAAAAAAATAACCATAGTTTTTATAAAAAATAAATATTATAGTAACACAAATATATCAAAGTTTATAGCAGCACAATTCACAATAGCCGAGCTATGCAACCAGCCTAGGTGCCTAGCCACAAAGGAATGGACTAAGAAAACGTAGTATATATACACAATGGAGCTTTATTCAGCCATACAGAAGAATGAAATTATAGCATTTGCTGGCAAGTGGATGGAACTGAAAAAAAGAAAAAGAATGAAATAAACCAGTCCCAGAGAGTCAAAGGTTGAATGTTTTATCTCATGTGGAAGCCACATCAACATGAGGGGCAGGGGACAAAAGAAAAAAAAATCAGTAAAGTAGAAAAAAAGAAAGGGGGAGGAAGGAGAAGAGGGAAAACGGAAGTACGGGGGAATGAATTGGAGCAAATTTTATCCTATGTGTATATAATGTGTCAAAATGAACTCCAATATGACGCCTAACTAAAATTAATAAAATAAGAAAATAAACTGTGAATTAAGAGGATGTGTGTTGTCTGTCTAAAAAAGTATAGCACATGCTAATTACTGATCATGTTGTAGTTGTTATAATTTCATTTTTATTCTAAAGAAAGTTCCCAGATATATTGCTTTTCTACATTCTGGAGGTTGGTACATGCCAGCATTATTATGAGAAAGCCAAAACACCGACTCAGACACAACCATTAAGTAGCAAGGGACTCCTTTATGCTGTACTCTCTGTTCTGCATCTCTGTCTAAGAGTTCATGGTGCTCTGTAAATTCAAAGGACTCAATTTATCTCCTCTGCTGAAAAAAAACAACTATCTGTATATTCTTCCACAGAGTTCAAAATTCTAATTCTCTTATGTCCTTAGGAAACCTTAACTAGAAGAGAGGAAGCTAAGACCTTCAATGAATTTTTGGTACCTGCCACATAGATGCTGCATGTATCTCAGTATTCTATCACTTCAGTTTCTCACTTTTCTTCCCTACTATACCATTTATGAACAACCTTCCTCACACACCTGTTATATTTTCAATTGTCACTTAGGGGAATGTAAAGTTAGAAATGAGTTGAATTTGAGTAAACAGTAAAATTGTTTCAGGAACTAATTTGTCTAGGAACTCAAGTGCTCTATGAACAGGGTCCTGGGTTCATTTGAAAAGCAAGCATTCTGAGTACTTCATCCCTTGGAATAAAACAAGTAGGCATGCATTCTTATTTTTTACATTTCATCGTTATAGTCCTCTGATGAAGGCATTTAGTTCATTCTTTGTTTCTGCCCATCCCAGGGAGAGTTTATCTGCTGCCCTGAACTCCGGGTACACAGTGGGTGGAGATTAGGGGCAACATTTGTGCATAAAGCACTGTAATTTTTACTCAAGGCTATTGTTTGGGGTTCAACCTGTTTGTGAAACTGACCCAGATGCTCCCTCTGATCCAAATCCTTGGTTAAGAAGAGAGAAGTGCTGTCCCCTTTCCTTCGTGCATGATGATACAAGTTTCCTCTTTTATTTCTGTTTCTCAGAGGTCTCAGGTGTGCATAATGCTTGAAGTAGGTTTTTCTCTTTTGACCTCTTTGAAAGAAATCAGGATATTTTATTTTATCACCAAGCACCAAGGATAGTAATGATGATAATAATACTTGTAGCGAATTTTACATGTTCCAAAATGCTTTTGGCAGATGTTTTGTCATAGCTATAATCATTTCCCCACAGTGCTCACTCAAGAAGAGCATGATGTGTTTTGCACTTCATATTTGGCCTGAAACAAGAGAAAGGACAGTTACTGGCTCTCTAAAGAAGAATAGGTTTTTGAGATGGCATTTGGAATTTTCCCTAAGTCATTTGAATAAAAATAGCTAACACTTAGCAACTTACATCTCTTGAGATCTGGGCCAGCCTGTGGATTCTATGACACACTCACAAACATGATCCTTCCTCAGGTTTCTTGCTGGTGTGAGAGCACAGCAGACATTCAAAACTGTGCTTGATCATGAATCTGACTTCATGGATATGTCCTTTCTCAACACTGTTTGTCTAACATGATATTTCCCTTTTTCTTTTCACAATGCCTCTTGAATTCTTTCCTTATTTTGTTTATTTTCACTGCCTGTATCTGTCGTTGTGGTTTCAGGTCTCTCTGTTTCTCATGCTATCAAACTCACAGAGACACTCAATCACAGACTCACTTCCTGTGGTGCTATGACTTACAGCCACGCTTACCCACCTGGCCTGAGCCAGAGATGCAGGAGGCCTTTCTTCTCCCTGTGCTCAGACACACTTGCCCATGGTTCTAGGAAAGTAAATCTTCCCCAGAAGCCAAGGAAACTTATATTGCTCACGTGAAAGGCCCAAACCAACTGTTAACTATAAATTGGACATTCTTGATCTATTTCAAAACTTAATGTTGCATCCTCCCTCTTTTCTTCCCTCCCCTCAAATACCTTCCTCATCCAGCTGCTTGCTCCTTGCCTGCTTGAGACTTGTTGTGTTTGACTGGGTGACAGGTTGTTGCTGACTACACCCATCCCATGGGTTTCAGGTCTCTTGGTTCCTGGTGTTGTCAAAGGCACAGAGTCCATCAATCTCAGACTCTTCCCAGTGTCTCCTGCTGATAGAGGATTTGGGGACCTACTCATTGCTCTCTGCTGCAGTATCTGCCAGGGGCATTTTGGGTGATAGGAATGTGAAAGCAGTAGTACAAATCATGCTTTTATTTAAAAAAATCATGGGAAGTCTTTCCTTAAGGGGTGTTGGTCAGATTGCCACCTAATCAATAAGATTCTAGAGGTTGTTTTGTCTGGGTCTTGTTTGCAGAAATGGCCACACTGGGACACTATAAAGACTTCTTCAGAAATTTGGCTTGATTTCAGTTGTGCAAATCTTTATATTGCCACTTAATTCTATTTTGGTTTATTAATGTGTGTCTCAGAAAATCATACTATTAGTTGTATTTGCTTTCAACAATCAAGTTTGAACAGTCCACATAATCTAGAAAGAGGAATAAATAAAATTCCAGTGCTCAAACCTAACGCTGCAGATATCTGGGGCTGGGATATCCTGTGCTAAAAAATATTGACACATTTTTACCACTGGCTGGAGGCTTCACCAGTATTTACTTCCTCATCACTTGTATCTTCTTAGCCCTGTTGAGAAGTCAAGGGCTAAGAAGATAATGAATAATTCCCTGGTCATAAAAATTTATTGGAACCATTTTGAGAACAAACAATTGATGAACTTGGGATTTACACTGTTCCTTTTGGAACAAAAGGCAAACCTAGAAGGTTCCTTAGTTATATCCTCAGATAATCACTGTACCAAGATTTGGCCTCCCTCAACCAGTTAAAAAACATTTATCAAATGTTTGGTCTTTGTGAAGTGCTTAAATTCCTCATAAAGCCTTACCAGGTTAAATTCTACAATAGTGTTTGATCAGCCTATTATGCCTAGTCAGCAATGCATGCTGACCATATCTGAAGTCCAAATTGCTTTTTTTTTTTTTTGACCCTCAAGGTTTTCCATACTTTTGCCCTATTCCTTCTATATAGTCTTTTTTTTCTATCTTCCTCAACACACCTCCTGCACTCACATCATTTTGATGTCCTTGCTGTTTTTCTCACAAGGCAAAATCTTGTCTTTGCTTCTTGTTCATAGTTTTGCTGCTGGCTGGAAACCCTGCCTTCTGAAACATGTATCTAACTCCTGTTTTATTATACCAGTTTCGTCCCAAGTTATAGCTACTCCATGCAGGTAATACACTTTGGTCAACCCAATGCAGATGTCAAAAACTCAAAGGTAACATGGACTGTCTGCCAAGAAAAGCTATTGGCTGCAGACAGAATCAGGCTAAGAGAGAGAGATCAAAAGCACTGCAACCAGAATGGCCCAAGCATTTTGGAGACCACATATTGCCACCAGGTATCCTAGATGCTCTATGTGGAGTTATAAGACCTATTTGCTTAACTGGGTTTTGGCTGTATTTGATCTTATCCCTTCTTTTATGCCCTATTTCTCCCTTTTGAAATGGGAATATTTACTCTGTGCCACTGTATATTGGATATATGAAACTTGCTTTGGATCTTTACAGTTGTTCACAGCCAGGGTTTGCCTTGAATCACAAAGAGACTTTGAACTTGGAATTTTGGGCTAGGCTAGAATGTTGAAGACAATGGGGACTCTTGAAAATGAGTTAAATGCTTTTGCACTGTTGGAGGGACATGAGATTTGGAGATTGAGGGGTGGAATGTGACATTTTGGGTATTAGATGTCTTCCAAAAGCTCCTGTGTTAATGCAAAAGTATTCAGAGGTGAAGTGATTAGATTATGAAAGCTGTACTCTAACCAGTCCATCCTAGTCTGAATAGACTAACTATATAGTAACTATAGGTATGTGGGACATAGTTGGAGGAGGTGGGTCCCAGGGAGTGTGTCCTGGAAGAATTCATTCTTCCTGTGACCCTCTTCTCCTCCTCCCCTCTGCATTCTGGCTGCCATGAGTTGAGTGACACTCCTCTACCACACCCTTTCATCATGATATTCTGCTTGATCTTGGGCCTGAAGCAATGGAGTTGGCTTAATATGGACTGAACTTCTTAAACCATGAACCTAAATGGCTTTTCTTCCTCTAAGTTGTTGTCAGGTATTTTGTTCACAGCAGTGAAAGGTTGACTAACACAACACTCTATAAAACATAAAGCTTTATTTACACTATACATACAGCATTATATATTAAAATGAATTCTATAAATGAATTTTTTCTTAATAATATATCTATCAAATTTTAAATTTGTTTATGAACCATAACTATTTCATGTGCTAGTAACCTTTAGTGATTTTTCAGCTCTGCTTTATTCTAAAGTTTTCTTTTTAACCTGTAATTCATTTTGCAAGGTACTGTGAACTGGCTGACTAAGATTATGTATACTAAAAGGGGCAGTTTTTCACTGGAGCTCTATTGGCTATGAATAGTTGACAGAGTCTTCTTTGTTGTTTGAGTCTTAGAATGAATGCAAATGGTTTTCATTGGTTTTAATTACTGGAAAGTCATAAGAACCAAGGGAATTCAGAAATAAAGTATATGCAGCAAGTATAGTATGAGGTTGTTCATGCATAGACTTTAACTCAGCTTGAACAAATACAATGTAAGTATTTATTGTTCTCATATAGTATTACAGTTTGTTGGATTAATTTTCTAACAGATTGAAATCCATTACATATTTTCCTCCATTATCCACATTTCAAAATTATTTGAGCTCTACTAGATCTTGTTCTCCAAAGCACTGTTACAAAGAAAGAAATGTGAAATTATTGCAAAGAATGTTTCCAGGAAAATGGTTGTCATCTGATAATATATATTACCTCTTGGTATATTCATCTGATAAGAGCTTAGATAGTCCTGAGTTATAGAAAGTATTATCTATATTTTTTTAAAGTGCTTAAAATCCATCAATGTTATACATGTTTCTGGTAATTCTTTACTAATGAAGGATTATCACAGGTTTCTATTTCTAAGCCAGATATGGGAGAGACTGAATGTGTGTGCTGCACATTAAGTTTATAATCTAGCAAGCTACAAGTAGGAGAGATACTAGGACAAATCCTATTAGATTATAGTAACAATAAAATAAAATAACCAAAACCCAAAACCAAACACCTTTCCCATTTATTGTAGGACAGGAGGGGTATATATACATTCCACACAGCTTATCTTAATTAACATAAACTAGATACAGCAGTCAACCAATAAGGAATCTCCACACTTAATGTCTCGCTGGCGTTACTTCACAAACCACTCCCTCTGGCAAAATGCCAGGCGCCATCTTGACTTATTTACAGACCCTAACATTTCCTCTGTCCAATATGTGGTTAGCACTGGTTTCAAGTGTCCTTATAATCTTTTGCCACAGGGTTGGTAGAGCGCAAATTTTGGCTTTAGATAGACTTCATTTGGAATTATGCATTTGTCATACTGAGGCCCAGTTCCCTCATCTTTATGATGAAATGTTGTGCATTTAAATAAATTATTCTGCATGAAATATCAGTGCATTTGAGTATCTGATTAAAAAAAAGGACAACAAATTATAGATTTTTTTACATGAATTTCCAATAAAATTGTTATTGTTAGCTATAGACTGAAGATGAGAAATTCATGTATATATGAACAGAAATAGTATCCCCAAGAAGAAAGAAATCTTGACTGGCACCTCCGGGGTTGTGTCACTAATTGTTCTGGAAGAGATCACACTCATCTCTTCCCTGGATCAGGTAAGAGAGCTCCTTGTCTTTGGTTCTATGAGCACTGAGGTTGTGAGTTATTTTTATGCTCTGGGTAACAAGCAAAAACAGATGACTATTACATTTGTCAATCAAATAAACAAAATATGACAATGATCCCATGCTCATTTATGTTCAAGATTCAGATGAAAATAATAAAATGTAATTGTTCACTTTACAGAATTCACCAGAGTAGGACTAGAAACTATCCATATTAATGAGAACTCTGACCATTCTCTCATTAGATCTAGTGATCCAGAAATTTCTGAAAGTTGAAGGAACTTTATTGTTCTTAGTGTTTAACAGGGACATTTTAATTTTCAAAGAAAAATGGTTTTTGAAAGTTCTTAATTTTATTTTCAGATTGAAGAGGTCCTGGTTTTTCTCTTGGCGTAATGCAGTTAGTAATTCTTATTGTTTATTATTGTAGAAAATTACCTATATAAAAAATGTGACATTGTGTGGTAGCATGTTCCTCTGCATTGATGAGGGTGAAACCTTTAAGAGAAAGAATTATTAAAGTATATTTTTTAGTATGTTCATTGTAACGAGGTAGAATATTTACCATTTTTAAATTAAAGTCCATTTTAGAAGAATAAAAACTGAATTTCTGTTTCAATGAAATGTAATGTAAAAACACTAGAAATAGAAACATTCCTATTCTTTTTAAGTCTCCTGACATATAAGCTATGAATATTTTAGAATGATACAATGAAATGACTAATTTATTTGCACTTAGTTACAGTATAGGACTTCATAGTCTTTGTTTCAGTTTAAAAATCTGAGCACATTCAGGCAGTTATACATGGGATGAAAACTCTGGGATACTCCTGGTATTAGAACTACATTATAAGAATGCCTATGTTAGGTAAAGAGTCCATGAAACAGGTTGCCTCATAATAGACCAACACTACTTCTGATGTAATAATAGGTAAATTTTATTAAATACTTAATCGTTTTTTAAACTATCTGTGTTATAAGTATTATCTTTCTACTTTTGGGGGGAGGAAATTCAAAGGAAAGTTAAGTACCTTGGGCACGTTAACATACCCAGGAAATGGCCTCTGTAAAATATAACCTACATACTTCTAGTTCTAGTCGTGAGTTCCCTACTACTCTTCCATGTAACTCTGAGACAGTTCCCATGTGCCCATATGGTTAATGTTCCTTATGCAGAGATGCTTCAGATATTCTAAAACTTAGGCAGTTTTCCTCTCAAAAATAATTTGTGTAACGCATTTTGATGTTCTCTAGTAGTTCTATTTTCTTGCTCTTAGGATAATTTTGTAGATACTTACAGCATTCCTGTTTCTAGTCTTCATTAGCATTTGTCTCTGGTTTATTATAGTAGGCTATTAATTATACTCCTCTTTGTCGTCTGTACTCAATACCTGATCATTGTCTATGTTAACATTAGAAGAATATTTTATTTTATTTTATTTATTTATTTATTTATTTATTTATTTATTTATTTATTTTTTATTGGTTGTTCAAAACATTACACAGCTCATGACATATCATCTTCCATACATTTGATTCAAGTGGGTTATGAACTCCCATTTTTCACCCCAAATACAAGTTGCAGAATCACATCGGTTACACATCCACATTTTTACATAATACCATATTAGTGACTGTTGTATTCTGCTACCTTTCCTATCCCCTACTATCCCCCCTCCCCTTCCCTCTCATCTTCCCTCTCTACCCCATCTGCTGTTGTTTTAATTCTCTCCCTTGTTTTTTTTTTTTTCCCCCTTTCTCCTCACAAACTCTTATATGTAACTTTGTGTAACAATGAGGGTCTCCTTCCATTTCCATAGTTTCCCTTCTCTCTCCCTTTCTCTCCCCCCACTAGTCTCTGTTTAATGTTAATCTTTTCCTCATG
>NW_025999842.1:894247-898176 GCF_001458135.2 Marmota marmota marmota | reverse complement strand
GGGCCGCCAGGAGAGCCAGGATGGCGGGAGCCGTCTGCCGGGCCAGGCGGGGACCCTTCTCGCTGCCCCGGGCCGCCGGGGGCCGCTTGCAGAGCCGGTTGGGCGGTGGCTGCGGGATTGGACCTCTGCGCCCGCGTGGCCGGCCAAGATTCACTTGTCTGGGGCCAACTGTCACCTCTAATATAACTTACTACTTCCTGGCAGGTCTCCTTTCAGCGGAATTTTGCTAGAAGTTCCTCAGTAGGTAGAATGTAGCTGTTTTAATGGGTGTTTCTGATCCGGTTAATGTGGAGATACTGAAAGTGCTGCTTCCTTGCCGGCCGCCATGTTGGATCCCTAGAAGAATATTTTAAAAATATTATTGTGATCCTTCATTTAAAGTCTTGCATTGGCTTAAAATCCCTTTTATGAATCTTCCCTGGCTCTTCAATTTCCCCTGCCTAAGAAGAAATAATTTATATTCTAGTATCATATAGCATGCTCAAGGAGTAATAGCTATATCAAATGACATTTAGTTGCTGTATACACTGTCCTCCACTAGACTTTGCAAAATTAGTATGTTATACATCATCCATTCTAAGTCCTGACTCAATATTAGCTACTTAATAGGGATTTTTAAATTAAATTATAGATTTATTTTAATTTATTATATATGATGGCAGAATGCAATTAATTTCATATTACACATATAGAGAACAATTTTTCGAGTCACTGGTTGTACACTAAATATTTTCACACCATTCATGTCTTCATATATGTACTTAGGGTAATAATGTCTAACTCATTCAACCGTCTTTCCTATTCCCATGCTCCCTCCCTTCCCTCCCCCGCTTTTGCCCTATCTAAAGTTCCTTCCATTTCTTCCATGCTTCCCCCACATTGTCATTATGAGTCGGCATCCTCATATCAAAAAAAACATTTGGCCTTTGGTTTTTTTGGATTGGCTTACTTCACTTAGCTTTATCTTCTCCAACTCCATCTATTTACCTGTAAATGCCATGATTTTATTCTCTTTTAATGCTGAGTAATATTCTATTGTGTATATATACCAAAGTTTCTCTATCCATTCATCTACTTAAGGGTATTTGGGTTGGTTCCACAATTTAGCTATTGTGAATTGTGCTGCTATAAACATTTAGCTATTGTGAATTGTGCTGCTATAAACACTGATGTAGCTGTGTTCCTGTAGTATGCTGTTTTGAAGTCCTTCGGGTATAAACTGAGGAGTGGGATAGCTGAGTCAAATGGTGGTTCCATTCCAAGTTTTCTAAGGAATCTCCTACTGCTTTCCAGATTGGCTGCACCAATTTGCAGTCCCACCAGCAATGTATGAGTGTGCCTTTCCCTCCCACATCCTTGCCAACATTTATTGTTGTTTGTATTATTAATAGCTGCCATTCTGACTGGATTGAGATGAAATCTTAGAGTAGTTTTGATCTGCATTTCTCTAATAGCTAGAGATGTTGAACATTATTTTATATATCTGTTGATTGATTGTATATTATTTTCTGAGAAGTGTCTATTCAGTTCCTTGGCTTAATAGAAATTTAATGAGAGTTTTATTTAATTAACTGTGATATGCTATAAATTTTGGTAAAGGCATCATGTGTGTTAACAAAAAAATATCCTTTGATATTTAGGCATGACCAGAATTTTCTTTGATATATGCATTTAAAGAATTAAGCTGAACAAAATTAGTTGAAAATTAAATAATAAATATATGGAATAAATTTAATAAGTTTATAAATATATTTATTTATAGACTCTAGGCTCAGTGTTTTAGGAATAATTTAAAGTACAGTGAGTATGAATATTGTCTATAGTATGCTGATAATATTATCTGATAAGAACAATGAACATAGTTAGAGAAATAACATCATGAGAATGTGATTAAGAATCCAGGTGAGGGCATGATTTTTTTTTCATTTGAATGTTTAGATTTTATATAAAATGCAAAAAAAGTTATCTGTGATCTATTTTTAGACCATAAATAATTGTATCAGGTGAAAAGCCTAAAATTCTTATTTCAGCTGGAGGCTGGCCCTGCCCACTCAGCAACATTTTTGAGTTTTGAAGGTTTTCTTCCAATTTATTCTGTGATAAGTAGAAAGAGAAGCAGTTCTACTGCAGCTTACGGGTATGTTGGAGCAACCTCACACAGGTGAAGCATTAAGCAAAAGGATGAGCTGGAACTTCCAGTCCTGGTTTTCTCTAGGACAAGACAGATAAAATATGAGGTTCATCCACTGAAAGTTCTTTCTTATAGATTCATAAAGTTTATTCAGTAAAGCACAAATTTATTAAACTAGATTATGATGGTGGACTGAATTATATCCTACAAACAACAACATCTAAAATAGTTTCTACATTTTGTTATTGAATAGGTATTTTATACTTTGGAAAAGGTAGATTTCAAAATGTACATAAAATATATGGTACTTTGAATGTACTATCCACACCATGGAACATCTGATTGTGCAAGAGGATCTTGTTTTTATAGGAGAATGCTGGTTAATAAATGAGAGAGAGATAAGAGAATCAGGCAAATAACATATTGTGAACCTCAGTATAATAACTATTAGGCAAGAATCATCAAAGGAGACCATCATCATGAGGTAAAAAGTTGTAGGGGACAGGGGCACATCAGCGTGGTGTCAAAGCACAAGTATTCAGATCCACTATTAACTGCAAGAGAGCACTGTACCATATAATAGAGAGCTGCCATTAATTTAACTAAATGGTCTCTCCTGTGTCACTAATAGGGAACAACCTGACATTATGTGCCTCCTGATGTGATATAATGTGAACATGCAACCTCACCTATGAAATTTCCCTGCTAAAAATGTTTTCCTGAGTCCAATCAAATCTCCATATCTAAGTAAAAGTTTACAGGAAACCATTTTTTAAATGAAAATACTTTTCTTTCTGAGGGTTGAAAGACCAAATGAAAGGAGTGAATATTTTCCTTTGGTCTTTACAATTAAAGGGATAGTAGAATCCACAGATAAGGGAAGTTGGATTATTTGTGATGCATAAAACTGCTATACATAGATTTTAAAACATGCAGTATAGAAGTGAACCTCTATCTTGTATAAGGAATTATATCTTTGAGTTTTTATCATATGAAACTAAAATGTGTAAACAGAAAACTTGGGAATATGAATCATTGTTTCATCTAAATCACCAAAATTAGAGTAATATTGTTCCACAATAAACAAATTCTGCTTTCTGCATCAATGAGAAAGATAGAGTGAGTGAATAAAATCTAATTACATATTTAAGAGAGAATGTTGCAAAAATAGCACAGGTTTATATGTTAACCATGTAACAAAAAGCCTTGTTAGCATCTTATGAAAATAAAATGTAATGAATAATAAATAAATAGCTAAAGGTCTTTGAAAATATAAAGTTTTAGAAATGTAGAAGAATAAAACAATTTTAGTCCATTTCTCTCTTCCTACACATGTGAAAACTCACTTACAGCAGTTGGAGTGACTTCTCCAAAGTTATACAACTTAACAGAAGTACGCATGGGATTAAAATCCAAGCCTTCACATCTGCTCCAGAGTACACCTTTATTACCAGGTAATAACATGTAAAGAAGTCACAATGTCCCAAGGAAGTAGAATTTATGTTGGAAGTTCCACTGAAGCACAAAATTAGAATAACCAGGAGAATTTCTCCATGATAAAAACAGCTTTCTTTTTTTTTTCTTTTATTTTTTTTAATTTTTTTAATTTTTTTTATTGGTTGTTCAAAACATTATAAAGCTCTTGACATATCATATTTCATACATTAGATTCAAGTTGGTTATGAACTCCCAATTTTACCCCAAATACAGATTGCAGAATCACATCGGTTACACATCCACATTTTTACATAATGCCCTATTAGTAACTGTTGTATTCTGCTACCTTTCCTATCCTCTA
>NW_025999842.1:875279-889858 GCF_001458135.2 Marmota marmota marmota | reverse complement strand
GACAGTGTATACAGAGCCACCAAGACAGCAAGCAGAAATCAAATGGCGGCTCCCGCGGAGTGGATTTTCGGCACAGAAACCACAGCCCTGCCAACAATCCCAATCCACAAACTCTCCCTGTATAAAAAATATTAAAAAAAAAAAAGAAGAAGAAGAAAAAAAAAAGGCGGGGCGCACTGAGCTTTCTAAGCCTCGGGTACTTACAATCCACTGCTGATTACACATTCAGCTTCTCCGCCTGGAGCGAAGCGAAAGAGGAAGCAGATGGGAGCAAAGCGCCCGCGGCTCTGAGCATCCAAGCGTCTCTTTTTTGATTTCTTTGTTCTTCCTGCTCCTTGGCAAAGTGGTCCGCTACAGATTAACGGTGAAAGCTCTAAGAGACTGTGCGAAATCTCTATTAAAGCCGCTGCTTTGAGCACCACGCTCAGCACTTCAGCAACCCCCGTACGCAGCGGCCATCTTCCTCAGTCAAAAACAGCTTTCTAATAGAAGATTTTGAGAAAGATGATAAAGATAAATTTTAACATTTATCAGGATGATACAACTCTAAAGTTCCCACACTTATCTAGAAAGGATTAATATATTAACAGAAGGTGTAGCAGCATGAAAACAGGCCATCAAAACATTAGGATAAAGAATTACTGTATCTTGACCAAAAAATGACTATAAATTGGCATTATCAGAATTTTAAGGATAAGTAGATTTAAAAAAAAATTAAGAGATTGGCAAGTAAAATTCTATGTGTTTACCATGTACAGTACAATGTTTTTGAAGTAGATATACTATGAAAGACTAAATCTAGCTAATTAACATATGTATTATGGCATATAACTGTTATTTTTGTGGTAAGAACACTTTTTCCACTCTCAGCATTTTCCAAAAATATATTATTAACTGTAGTCGCCATGTTGTATAATAAATATTTTGAATTTTATTTCCATATCTAAGTGGCTTTTTTGTATCATTTGACCTCTACCTCCTCAATAGCCACCTTATCCCCTGTAACCATCATTCTACTCTCAACTTATATGAGATAAACCTTTTTTGATACTACATATGAGTGAGATCACGCAGTATTTATCTGGACATGGCTCATTTTAGTTGATATACTGTTCTCCAGGTTTAACCACAGGATTTCATTCTTTCTCTGCCATTATGAACCACATTTTATTTAGCCACTCATTCAATGAAGAACCCTTAGGATGATTCAATATCTTGACTATTGTGAATAATATTGTAATTATTATGGGTGTACAAATGTCTTTTGACATACTGGTTTCATTTCCTTTGGATATATACACTGTAGTGAAATTGCTGGATCATTTGCTACTTCCATTTATATTTTTATTTTAAGGAACTGCCACACTATTTTCCACAATGGTTCTACTTATTACATTCCCATCAACAGTGTGCAGGGACCCACTTCTCCACACCCTCACTAACATTTGTTATCTCTCCATACTAATTGCTATTATATGATAACTTAAATGGTTTTAATTTGCATTTTCCTAAGGATTAGTGATATTGAGCATTTCTTTATTATATGCTTGTTGGCCATTTGCAGGCATTCTTTTGAGAAATATATATTCAGGTATTTTTCCTATTGTCTAATCAAGCTTTTTGAATGTTTTGCTTTTTGCAGGACTGGGAATTAATCTCTGGGCATGGCACATGTTAGATAATCATTTTACCACTGAGCTATTTTCTCAGGCCCCAAATTTTTGATTTTGTGCTATTGAGTTCCTTATATATTTTGGATATTTATCCTTCATCAGATATATAGTTAGCAAATATGTTCTCCCATTGAAGATTTTCACTTCAATCTGTTTTTGTTTTCTTTGCAAAAGCTTTTTAGTATGATGTAATCCCATTCAGAACAATTAGATATGGATGAAACATTTTCTATCCAAAGATCACCCTATCTGGGAGAAAATTTCTTTGTCATACCTTACAAATAGGTACTTGAATACCTCTAATATTTTTCTTTATTTTTTTTACCCTAATCCAACTTCATGTTTTTGTACTTATTTTGTACCCCAAATGTGGTACTTATTACTTATTTTGGAACTGTCAAAAATTTACTATTTGGGGATATGGTCTTCACAGTAAAAATCAATCATAGGTACTGATTACACACTTGAAGTCACTGTTTGTCAGACATTTGTTTAACAGTATAAATTTCTCTACAATCCTTTACACTAGCTTTTCTTCATAATGCTATTCTTGTTACTTTTGAAGATGTCTTTATTCAGTACATTAATATTTATTAGTTAAACATTTAAATGATCAATAACAGAATATATACAACCTATTCTTCAATTTAGCAGAATGAAATGATATTGTAAGAATAAACATCAAACAAATTAAAATTTTGAAAAAGTTGAGCACATAAAATTGTATCAGGAAATATTCAGGAACCAGAATAAAGGAAGGGACATTTAGACATGTGCACA
This sequence comes from Marmota marmota marmota, assembly GCF_001458135.2. Taxonomy (NCBI): domain Eukaryota; kingdom Metazoa; phylum Chordata; class Mammalia; order Rodentia; family Sciuridae; genus Marmota; species Marmota marmota. The sequence goes on along the minus strand of NW_025999842.1, from coordinate 887,405 downwards.
AACCCTAAGGAAAAATGGCTTGCAGAAATGTCAGAGTCATCCTTTGTAAACAGCTTCTATAATCTAAACCACACAGGGACCTCGAGGGAAATCAATTTCAGATGAAGAAGAGCTCAGGGTCTGAAGTATGAATCAAATGAGAACCAGTCAGCATAGTATAAAATATTAAAGAATTTAAGTTAATTGAGAGTGTTCAGAGAAATGAAGGAAGGAATTAAATCATAAGTCAAGAACAGGGGAATTTTTAAAAAGCAATATGGAAATTCTAAAAATAATGTAATTAATGAAACTACATGGTTATATTTGAAGTATATTTGATACATATCTGGATGGAGTTAGCTAATTGGAAGATAAGTTTGAGGAAATAGACTATACTAGTACTTATTTAGATGTAGTCTGTGGGCCAGTGTAATTCTATGAACTGTTACCAGACTGAGAAGAGATCAGTAGACCCTGATAGCCAGCATTTAGACTATTTTATAAGAAGTTGACAGAATAGTTTTGTTTTATTTTAGTATCAGGGATTTAACTCAGGGGTATTTAACCACTAAGCTACCTCCCCAGCCCTTTTTATTTTGAGACAGGGCCTCACTAAGTTGCTGAGGCAGGCCTTGAATTCATGATCCTCCTGTCTTAGCCTCCCAAGTTGCCGGGAGACAGAATCATTTCAGGTTGTTGAACCTAAGATGAAAAAACTGAAGCTTGTCTTTTCTCTTTTTTATTCTACTTTTTTTCTAATGATCTATCTCATTATATTATAAAAATATTATAAACAATGAATTGGAAAAAAAGTACTGGTCTTTTACTTCAGATACTTTAAGAAGAACTCAATTAGCCATAGCAGACAGAGATAAAGGGTTAGAAGCTATAAAAGAGAAATTTATGAGTATCAGGAATTTAGGGTATAAGGAATCTATAATCCATCAGACCTTGAACTGGTGTTACCCAGAGTACCTGTATAATTTATCTTCCAAGTCATATGAAGGAAAGTATTTCTAGCTTTTTACACATAATTGATATAAATCAGGATTGTTCCAAGGACACTGCCGCAGTCCGGCTGCAGCAAAATAACCGGGGGGTGACGAATAACTTGTGTACGTTGATACAGCAGGAGTAGGAGCCGTTTATTGCAGGACAGGAGCAGTATTTATACATTCCACACAGCTTATCTAATTAGCATAAACTAGATACATCAGTCAACCAATAAGGAATCTCCACACTTAATGGCTCGCTTTTGTTACTTCTCAAACCACTCCCTCTGGCATTTTGCCAGGCACCATCCAGACTTGTTTACAACTCTAACATTCCCCTGGCAAAATGCCAGGTGTTATTTTGACTTGTTTACAGACTCTAACAGGACACCAGCGTGTATGGTCACTTTCCTGATGCTCTATTGTAAACCTAACAATCGTAATACAGAAGGAAGGTGGGAAGGAACAAATTTATAGAGAGGCCTAAAGCAGCTTCTTTTTTTTCCCCTTGCCCATTCTATTGTCTTGTAATTCTAGTGCATTTAACTTGATATCATCTATGGGAACTATATTCTTACATTTTAAAATTGATGTTTAAAATAATGCTTTATTGGGCTGGGGATGTGGCTCAAGCAGTAGTGCGCTCGCCTGGTATGCATGGGGCGCTGGGTTCTATCTTCAGCACCACATAAAAATAAAATAAAGATGTTGTGTCCACCGAAAACTAAAAAATAAATATTAAAAAATTCTCTCTCTCTTTAAAAAAAATAATGCTTTATTGTAAATAGCCCAACATAAAAATTCTGCCTTGTATATGTAATGTTTTGTAATTTACAGTTTCATGATGGTTTTAAAGAACTACATTAACTTCTTAGTGTTAAATGTGCAGCAGTGTAGAATTCTGTAGTATTTCCCATATGTTATTAATAGTTCTATGGATAAAACAATTGACCAATTCTAGCTTAATGGAGTTTACGATTTTAATTTTCCTGGTGCCTATGAAAGGTATGGAATTAACCTATTCTGAGATGCATTTAGAGCTATAGTCAAATATTATCATTTTGTTACATTGAGGCAAAATAGTGGATATTCCAATAGAGGAGAGAATTGGTACCTCATAAAATACAATGATTACTAAATTTATCCAATATGTTCCTGCTCTGCACTTGATGTCTTACCCATTGACCAGATAAAATATGTAAAGATAGAGGATTTCCAAGCTAGGAAATATAAGGAAAAGGTTATAAATGGTTCTCTAAGATAGCCCCTTGTTCATTTTATTTTACATATTGCCTGCTTTTATTTGTCTGTAATGGCATGAAGATGTATCCTCAGAATATCAGGTTATTCAGAGTAATATACATTATATGCTTTTTTGCATATTGTGCAACAGAAGACATCCTTAAGTATTATATTAATGTCATACAAAACCTCATACCTTATCCACCTTTATGAAAACTTTCTACTAAATTAGCAAAGCTAAGTTTTGCTGGCTGAAAAAGAGTAATATTGCCTTGTTAAATAAACATGATCTATAGAATATTAAGGCAAAAGGGAAATACAAAATGGATTATATATGCATTTTGAGAAAACAATATTAACTTTTTAGTTAAGAGTATATGCAAAAACTTTTAGAAGCTTTAACTATTTAAAATATTTTAAAATTTAATTCATTTAAAATTCTTTTAATACAGATTTCCTGAATGACTATTGCTTAATACTTTTAGACAGAATAAAGAGCTCAATGTTTGTAATCAGAGGCAAACTCAGGTGAGTTTGAATCTTACTGATTTCTCTCTATATCCCACAGTCTCATCAATCAATCCCAACAAATAATAGCACTGGTCTGATTGGATTGTGTTTAGGGTTGTGTTTGTAAAGTGAATATTTGCAAGGTGTGCCACCTTGAGTCTGGTACATTGGCATAACTCAAGGAACAGGGATGCATTGTTACTATTTTTACTATTATTTATACCATGCTATTGTAGATGTATCATTAAGTCATGAATTTCAAGAAGTTATTGCTATTGCAGAAAGTCATGTTGTGAAGATGACCTAGGACCAGATAATTAGGAAAAACTGCTGTCTTATTGCTGTTTTTTCTTAACATTTAATGATTTCTGATAATGCACTCAATATTGTTGAGTCTACTATCCTTGTTCAGGGGATTTTTACTTTAGTGAAAGATAACAACTAAATTAAATGTCATGATCTACTTTTTTCTCTTATCAAGAAATACTTTAGTGTGTCTATCTTTCATTTCTATGTGCTCTGTTTATTATGTTTAGGAATGTCAGAGTCAAGAGATTTATGTAGTCAAATGACACAATGCTAAGGGAATTAACTTGTCAAAAATAAGATGAATATGTTTCTCTTTGCTTTGTTTTCTCCATCATCAGAAAGTTTCAAACACTTTGGAAAAAATCTTCAGGTGAAAGATGCTATGTAAGTGCTGAGTTTCAAAAATGTGCCCCTGCAGAGTTAAATGTGAATATTACTTCTTAGAGTCAGTAATCAAACCTTTATGCAAATGGTGATGATTTGGCAATGGGAGTATTCAATATAAATAAAGATATAGAGACAAATATTATTATGGTTGTCATGGTACATCTTTTCTATTGTTAGCTAAACTATGTGGCAAGAGCTTTTTACATGTTTACACTAGCTCAGTCCTAAATTGCTCTTGAGGTAGAATGACCAATTGTGACAAATTATGTTCAATTACATGACTATTTGCAACTAGAGACTGAGCTAAATTGGATTTGTTCTTGGAATCCAGAAACAGGACCTTACTAAGCTAAACTGCTCTTCAAATTTTTGAAGGACTGTGATGGATTTTTTTTTCCTGTTTTTTTTTTTTTTAATGGAATATGTTCTCCTAATATCTGTCAGTCTCTTGATCTTGAAAAGCCATGCATGTTTATACTACAGAGGAGAGGAAGTTCAGGACATTTCGAAGGGTAATGAAGCCAAGACATGCTACTTGTGTTAATAAAAATTGAGAGGAGAGAAGAGAATATCAAAATACAAAAATATATTTAAATTATTGAAACAAAGTTTTGGATAAGGTAACCCTGGGTTAGCAACCCAGTATCCATATATTACATGACATTTTCTGTTAAAATAAATAATCTTTTGCAAAGTCCGCAATTGGGGGTGGAGAGAGAGACTCTCAGTGTGAGTTTAGATGACTGAGTTTTTGATGTTTGTTAATCCTGATCAATGGAATGGAACACTGGAAAAACGTGTCATAAAATGTAATTCAATGATTAAAACTGATAACTAAACTGTTCCTTCAGGTAGAGGGTTGATTCTTTCTGAATATTCAGCTAAAATTTAAACTCATCTGCTCTATTACAAAAACCAAATGTGTGTCCAGGCCACTAGACAATTTATATTCTTGATTTATTTACATCTGAGGCTACTTTTCAGGGTCAAAGATGGAATCACAGCCATATCAATATTCAGTTCTAAATTGATTGGACTTTGTGGCTAGAAGTTTCCTTTCTGCTTTGGACATCAGATCTGATCATGAATTAGCAGGTCATCCTTGCCACAATATTGAAAGAAGCTGGGTTAAGAGGTTCCTGGGGGTAGAAATTGTAAATGCAGATGGATCATTCACAAACTTTGATTAGTTATAAAAAATGACTTCACAATCCTCTTAAAGGACATGTCTTTTTTTTGATGATATAACATCACTTTTATTAATTTTCTTCAATCCCATTTTGGTTTTACAGATCTGGCCTCTTAGTGGTTTGGGATTTCTACGAGACATCCCAAATGGCCACTGATTTTCTGATGATTAGCAAGCATTTATTCTTTTGACTTGATTATTGTTTCCTGTTCAAGTGAATTTATTACTTCAGTTGAAACCATGTAATTAACCAATAAACTATTTGCTGTTTAGTTTTAGTTATTTGTTAAATGTAAAGAAAAGCAATCCATTCTGCAAACTCTTGTTCAAAATATTTGTGTAAAAATAAGTATAACCCAAGATCAGTGTTCCATCTAAATTTTATGTTATATATAAAATATTTGCAGGGGGACCTGAATAACTATACCTCACTTGCAAATTTTTTGTCTTATATAAGTAAAGTGAAAATAATCTACTCTTCTTGAAAGTGCCTTACACTTTAGCTATAGTAAGTCAGAATAGTAATTATTCTTATTTATAAGTTCAATCTGCAACATCAGGAGTTCATTTTAAGTAAAAAGCTGCTAAGTTATATGCTTGACTCACTCATTTGAAGTTAACTAAAAAAGTTTCAGTGATCCCATAAGAGATTCTATCAAGTTCTTTAAATGAGTTCTGATTTAGACTGTACAAGAATATTAAATGTATAGAAAAATACATCTTTAAGAATATGACATTTACAGGCTATTCTAGGCAATAATACTTTATAAAGTCCATCATACCAGCAATAAAATGGTTCCTTATTCACAAATATGGCAATTAACACCAAACCTTAACACCCTGAAACAAAAAGGAAAGGGATGTACCAATTTCAGACTATTTTTTAAAGCTTCCATATCCTAAATTATACTTAAAGTTGAAGACGGTGAGGTTTATAAATTTTAGAACTAGAAAGCCAGGACTGGAGCCAAGTCTTATTCCAAATCTGTTTTTCTAGTTGTCACTTCACATTTTTTATTCTTTGTATTCAGCCTTCATTATGGGAGAACTGGGATCACATATTGTTCACAGAGATTCTAATTTAAGTATAATGACACTAGAATTTGAGATAGGTATAAAACAGGCCTATAACTATAACCTATTAGGAACATTATCAGTTAGACACTTTGTAAATATAAAGGAATATGATGACAATATTTCCCAATAAGAGACATATTTATGTAAAGAAAAAGAATTCTATCAAGGAGAAAACAAAAGTTTTAAGATGGGAATCCATAAAATATAACTCAAGTCCTTTTTATGGCAACTTGTAAATATAGTTTATAAGTACATATAAATAACTACATTAATCTTTTAAAGGTGGTCTCTGCTTGATAATCTTATCGTTTCTTTGCAAATAATAGGGAAGAAAAAAATCCATTTCCTTAATGCTCGAATGGCCTCTCATCATCACGTCTGAATACACAGTTGAAATATTCCGATAGTAGTCAACAATTTAAGCTATAATGAAGTAGTTCTATAATTAGTGAACATGTGTCATAAGAAATCAGGTTAACTTCTTCTGCTTCATCCTTGGGAACACAGTATTTTCCACTACATTGGCAACTCAGAAAAAAAGAATGATCATCTTCGTTCCTAGACATTTATTCAAGATATACTTGAGCATCTACTTGGCCCAAATTTCTTAGCTCATCTTCATGCCACTGCAGGTCATACTCTTTTTTTGTCTCTTCATTCCCTAGAATTTTCCATGCTTGATCAACTTTGATGAACTTTTGTATACATTCCTCCACTTTTCCTGCTGGCACATCTGTACTTTGTTTATCTGGATGATACATCAGTATGAGCTTTTGATACTTTTGTTTTAGGTCTGACATATCTGCAGACTGGTCTTCCCCCAGAATGCTGTACCAATCCTTTTTTGATAACTGCTCAAATGCCATCAACCATTAAACAAGAAGTGGGTCTTCTCACATCCGCCAACTTCACACAGCCAAGGAGGCCCGCTCCCTGCCAGCTAAAGGACATACCTTTTCATCTTAAGAAAAAGTGCTTATTGGGGCTGGGGATATAGCTCAGTTGATAGAGTGTGTAAGGCCCTGGGTTCAATCCCCAGCAGCACCCAAAATAAAAGTGCTTATTTATGTGTTATGTCTGTCATTTGAAACAAATAATCTTTGAGAAGGGGTTTTGATGAAGTACACTATGAAAGTTTAGTGCATCTTAATGAGATTATGGGTATAACATAATTACATTGCTGCTTCTGATATCCTATCACTTGATCTATAGTTTCTGGAGTGGCCATTAGAGTTGATGAATCAGAAATTGTCCATCTAAGTCTTTGGCTTCAAATATAAAGTGATTGTTTTTGCAACTTAGTGCTTTTTCCCTTAATATTTTGTTTTCTTGGGGATGGTGTTTGGCAGCTATAGGACCCATTTGGATGGAGTTCTGGACCAATGGAACTGCCATGAGAGGGACTAAGATGAGGACAGCCAGTTTCTGAAAGTCCTGAGGATAAATATTTTCACATAATACTTGAACCAAAAGACTAGGTTTAAACAAATGAGATGGATGGACTTTTGATTTATTACTCTTTTTCTTGCCAGAAAATTTGGTTATCCATGAGGGAAACCTATAAGAGGTAGACTTGGAGCTAGGTTTCAATTTAATAAATAATTCATCCAAGTCTTATTAGTGCTAAGAGAGGAGCCATGTCTGGCTCTTTTTTTAAAAAGTCTATGCAGATTTTACAATCCACAGTCCACAATTCTTCTTCTGGCCAGGTCTCATATTTGTATTTGTGTGTGTGTGTATACACACACACACACACGCACACACACATTTTATTTTGGTTTTAGTTGGACACAATACCTTTAATTTAATTTTGTGGTTCTGAGGATCGAACCCAGTGCCCTGCACGTGCTACACGAGTGCACTACCACTGAGCCTCAACCCCAGCCCCATTGTGTTTGTATACTTAAATGTTGTTGCTTGTTTACATCCCAGCCCCATTATGTTTGTGTACTTAAATGTTGTTGCTTGTCTATATAATCTTTATATGTTTCTTATACTTTATAATAGCAAATATTTTTTAAAATTATTAATTGCTAAGTTTTGTGTTGTGAAATTTGCTTTTCTTTTTGTACTTTGTCAACATTTGACTACATTATTTAATTTGCTTTTTGACTTTAAATAGAATTGGCATATTTATAACAAAATATTATTAATATAATGTGTTTTATAGAAAGTATTATAAAACATACAATTCTAGAAAATAAATGTAATCATCTAAAATCCGATACCCAGAGACAAATCATACTGTAGTGTATTTTTTGGTCATTTTTTTTCTCATTTATTGAATCAATATAGACACACAAACACACACATATATTTGTTTCAGACTAACAAGGAACCACACTACATAAACAGATAAAGCATTTTTATTTGTTATTTAATTTTATACCATAAACATTCCTCCTTTGTTGTCATAAACAATATTATACAACAAACACATTTCATATTTTATTAATTATTTCTTGAAAACACAATTATCTTACTCTTCAAAGAATTTTTATTCAAGCAAGAATTTTATAATCCAAATGATGGGTTCTTTTTGCTGAATTTTCAATTATGTTATTTAAAACAGAACTGAAATTCTGAATTATACCACATAAAAAACTATGAAAGTACAGATAGGAATTATTCAGAGATGTGAGCTTTGTTGAAAATTCTTTTCCGATGTTGACAAATCATTGATTTGTTGAAAACAACTTTTAATTACTGCATATAAGTTTTAATTTATATTTTATTTGTATCTTTTCTTAGAATTTGTGATAGCATTGAGTCAAGTATCATAGCCACAGTAAGTTTTCTACCAGTTCAACAATTTGTTGCCAAGACAGTCGTTGGCTAGTTTGATTCTTTTCAGGTGCTTTGTGAGATAATTCATAATATTAAAATGTCAAATATATGCTAAATAATTAACTAAGGTTTGTAATTTCTAAGGGACTATTGATTTAATGATTTATAAACTAAAATGTGCACTATAACTGAATTTACAGATTTGTGTATTTTTCAGTAAAATAGTTCATTATTAATAAAATTCATTCTTTCAAAAACAAATGCTTTCCGAGTACTTACCTTGTGCTAAGAACATTTTAAGGACTAGAAATAAAACAGTAAACAAGTTATATTTTCTGCCTTATTGGAGCACATATTCTAATAGGAAACATAAAATAAAGAAGTAAAAAATAATTATATCCATTTATATCAGGTACACATCAGATAAAACAGAGTGAAAAAAATGAGTGTTTGGAGTATGCATAATAAGGTGAGTCTATTTTAGGTTGCTTGGCCACCTTTCTAAGAAGTAGAGAAAAGAGTAGGAAAACTGGTGATCTTTGGATGAAATATAGTATATTTTTTCACTCTTAATCTTTCACCATTTATGTATGGACTCTTCCCAAGATAGCAGCTGGCATATATTATTCTTAAAAATAAATTAAATATTGTTGTTTGTATTCTTGATAGTTGCCATTCTGACTTGAGTGAGATGAAATCTTAGAGTACTTTTGAATTTCATTTCTTTAATTGCAGTGGAAATGGTAATTTTCAAGAATACAAACTACAATAAGTGTTGGTGAGGATGTGGGGAAAAGTTACACTCAAACTTTGTTGGTGGGACTGCAATTTGGTGCAATATGGAAAGCAGTATGGAGACTCCTCAGAAAACTTGGAATGGAACCACCATTTGACCCAGTTATCCCACTCCTTGGTTTACACCGAAAGGACTTAAAATTAGCATACCACAGTGACACAGCCACATCAATGTTTATAGCAGCTCAATTCACAATAACTATACTACAGAACCAACCTAGATATCCCTCAACAGATGAATGCATAAAGAAAATGTGGTACATATACACAATGGAATATTACTCAGCCTTAAAGAAAAATGAAATTATGGCATTTTTAGGTAAATACATGGAAATGGAGATTATCATTCTAAGTAAAATAAGCCAAACCCAACAAGCCAAAGGCTGATTGTTTTCTCTGATAAGTGAATGCTAATCTATAATTGGGGTGGGGAGAATGAAGAGACTTTGGATTGTGCAGAGGGGAGTGAGAGGAGGGAAGGGGGTATAGGGATGGGAAGGATGACAGAATGAGACGGACCATTATGAACATATATGATTTACACTACTGGTGTGACAGTGCACCATGTCTAGCCAGAGGAAGGAGAAGTTGTGCTCCATTTGTGTACAATGTGTCAAAATGCATTGTCCTGTTATATATAACTAATTAGAACAAATTTTAAAAAAATTAAAATGATGGCATGAAGAAAAAAATTCAAATATAAATTCCCCAAGAACCCCAAAACAAAAGCAAATAAAGACCCAAATCTGCAATGGTGTGTGTAGAAGAGAAATTCTAAATGCTTCAACCTGGTAGTGAAGGCACTCTTTATTTTTTTCCTTGATTCTCTCACCAACTTTCTCTCTCACTTTTTTGATCCCAATATGCTTATCAAAACATGTGGATTTATTTTGATGGTTATTCTGGAGATATTTAATAATTTATTCCTTTCAGATTATTAGTTACATTAAAAACCTTTTTAAAATGTCCAGAATTTCTTTTCTTTTCTTCCTAAACACTTAACAGTAAACTGTTTAATCAACTGTAATGATGTGGCATTATTTAGACACTAGTGACCTTCCTATCTTTACTTTCCATGGTAGTTTGTCTGCACACATTCCTTTATCCATTCATCTGCAGGTCATCCATTCATCTTTCCATCCTTTTTTTACTCATCTATTCATTCATTCATTCATTCATTCATTCATTTCTAATAAAAGCAGCAACACACTAATTGGAATGTAAAATACATCAAAAAAATTTTTAACTAGATTTTAATCCTTGTGTTCTTAGCTAGATGTTTCTCTGTGATGTTGGCTTCTAATTTGGTGATGAATTGCATAATAAATGTACAATAAATATCAGCAGAGGATGAAAATCCCAAGTTGAAAATATTTCTGCACAAGTATGAAATGACCTTCTCTAGAGTATCTGTTTTTAATTAAATGAATGACTTATTCTAGTTGGTATTCAGAAAGAAGAATAGGAGAACATTTCTAGTTTTATGGTTCAATGAGTCTCATTACCTGGTAAAAACAGTTCTAGTCACATTGTTTCATTTTTATGCCTCTTTAAACTTACTTATAAAACAGGGATAGCTTATTCCTGACTCACTTCAGAGGAAGATAACAAGAAAAGATGGAAGGGAAAAAAATGTGTAAAAATCCATTAGTTCTTTAGGGTAAAATGAGTAGGTACCATAATACCTATTCAACATCACAGGAAATGAGTTTTTCTCAATCAGTGCTTTTCAAATTATCTTGTGCAAAGCCTACGAAGTCCCTTTTATTGAAGAATCCCCAAGGGTGACCAGAAGTATGAGGGGAGAGTGCTAGTTAGCAGGATACTCATTGAGGTTTCGACTAGAACAACTATATGTTTGCACATTGTATGTTTGCTTGTGCAAAAAATTGCTGTTGTGGAGGTGCCTCAATTTTATGTTTTATAAAATAGGAAAAACAAAATTTTTTCCCAGAGGGATGTGTAATTAACTGAATTATTATAGTTAAAATACTTGAAATAATTTTTAGAATGTAGTGTTAGAAAAGTGTTGGCTGTAATAATAATTATTCTTTATACATCTTTACCTTATATTAAATCTTCTCAAATGTATGTGTTTATTTATTTGCCTGCTACAGAAGGTAAGCCCTAGGAAAATTGAGATATTTATTTCCATTTTTCAAATGTTGTCTCCATTTCCTAGACACTGCCAAAACACAACAGATAACAAGTTCTTTTTGTTTTGTTTTGTTTTAGGTACAGGGGATTGAACTCAGTGTTTGTATTTTATTTAGAGACAGGGTCTCACTGAGTTGCTTAGCACCTCGCTTTTCTTGAGGCTAGCTTTGAACTCACTATCCTCCTGACTTAGCCTCTGGAGCCACTCGGATTATAGGCATGCATCACCAAGCCCAGCTTCTTCACAGTTATTTCCATTGTCTATTTTGAGCTAAGTGCAGTACATAAGATTCTTTATGAAAATTGTATGAAGTACTGACTTTTTTCTCAGGGACAGATTATGAGAGTCTGTTTATTCCTTCTGAAATGTGTATTATTCATAAGAAGCTACATATTTGTTCTCTCCTAAGTTCAATTATTAGATTCATTAGGAATTGCATACAAAAAGAATGAATTTTTAAATTGCACTTTTAATTATATATTTGAATGAATAGTACATGTTTTTATTTCATTAATGAGTGTTAAGATAGAACAGTGTATTATGTTGGGTATGTTTTTTTTTTTTTTTAAATTTTAATATTTATTTTTTATTTATCGGCGGACACAACATCTTCGTTTTGTATGTGGTGCTGAGGATCAAACCCGGGCCGCACGCATGCCAGGCGAGCGCGCCACCGCTTGAGCCACATCCCCAGCCCATGG
>NW_025999842.1:861846-874860 GCF_001458135.2 Marmota marmota marmota | reverse complement strand
TATATATATATATATATATATATATATATATATATATATTTGTTAGAATTTTCTGTAAAATAAAAATAAATAAATAGGCTGTGGGAATGCCTAAAAATCTGACTGTATAATTAATGAGAATATAGTCCCTTTTGCTATTCATTTTATTTTATGCTCAATGCTTAGCAGAGCCTTGTCTGCAATAGGGCACAACAATTCTTTTCAATGAGTGAGAGAATGCCCAAAAAGGTTAATGAAATGGAGCAATACCTTTCTTTACTCAACCTGAGTGTTTAGGCTATGTCCCCTGTGGGTTCTGTTTTAAGACAGAAAGGTACAGACAGGGAAAATATTAACTATGAGATAACATAGTAGTTATTTATGTATTTTGTTACACACATATTATAATAATCACAAAGAAAAGTTTAGGAGACTTAAAACTTGTGTATTTTATTTCATCTTTAATTTGAAAATTATTGGTAATTCTAACCCCTGGCTTAGATAAAAATGAAGATGCACAGCATCTGCTTTTAGAACATCAACTGGGGGAGGGGAGTTGTAAAATGTACAAGCAAAAATAACTGATTTTGCAAATTGAGTTGATTTGCCATCTTAAATTTACAGAGACCGAAGACAGTAGTCACTCCAGGGGAAAGTTCTTCACTTAACATGGCAGGGTCCGAAAATCTGCTAATTAGATTCTTGACTTCGAAAGACACATCCTATTTCAAAGTGTGTGAGATTGTGTGGACTCAAACAGTATTCATTTTCTGACTTCTTTAGAGCACCTTCAAAAAGTAGATGGACTATAGATTCCTATGGTACTGTGAGAGAATACCCAAGGTGAGAGAATATCCAAAGCAGTAAATGAAATGGAGCAATACCATAGAGGGCTCTCATCATAAGACAGCATCATCAGTAGTCCTGTGGGTCACTTCCGCTTCCTTCAACACTCCTCACCTAGGTAGGTGGATCATGTGTCCCTCCTCTTGTAATTTTCCTGATTTTGAATATCTTGTCTGAGGGAGTCACATGTTCTTAAGCTTAATTCAAAAATTTATAAGTAAGCATAAAATATAGGGTTCTGAAATATTTGTGTTGAAAAACATGCCACCCAGGTTTCTGAAGAGTAAAGTGACATTTTCATTGTGAAATATTGGCTGCATGAATGCATTTAATTCTCTGAGAATATTTTCTTGTATATATTATTTCATACATGTGTATGCATATGTGCATACATATATATTCTGTGAAATACAGAAGTAAAGTACATTTGCAAGAAAAATTAAATAATAATAATACAAAAAAGCCTTCATCTTTATCCTCCTTGTCCTAGACTATTTTTTTTTCTGTCCAAATAATGTTGCCTAGAGGACTTAGTCTCTTTTCTTCCGCTTATCAGCTTTTTATTTCTAGTAAAGTACATATATTCTCCTAGCCTTGGTTTCAAAGTAAAAAAATTATGACTTCCTTATTTTTGCCATAGGTTCTGAAGAAGGAACAAATGAGAAAAAACTGAGTGTGCTTTCAAAATGCTATATGAACACAGTAAATTGTATCAGGACAAAGACATCAGAATGTCCTTACCATACAGACTGTCTATCAGGCTTCCAGGAAGGGTAAGAACAATCTTTGCGAAAACGTCGAAATTGTTTGCTCCTGTCACTGATGCTGCACTGACCCTGCCAGATAAAAGTGCAGCAGGACACACATGGATGAGCTGTGAGCAAAGAGAGAACAGTGATGACACCGTACAGTGGCTTTCAAATTTTATGGGCTCAGAATCCTTTGTTCAAACACCATGTTTTGATGAACTCACACATATGGCACAATAAGCAAAGCTGTTTTTGTTGGCGGAGCAAGGCAGGCCTTCAGGAATCCTAGTGTTCTCCTGCTGCTGTTGCAGTACTGAATTCCATTTGAAAACCACAGTCCGAAGAATGAGCCTGTGGCTATGAAGCCACACTGAGGGGCAGGTCTCAGCACTGTGGTCAGCACAGGGCTCCACCTCTGCCATCTGACAATCATATTTGCTGGCCCAGCTTCCTTTTCTTTTTATTTTTAATATTCTGTCTTAATTTAAAAAAATTGTTGTTGTCAATGAAGCTCTATTTTGTTTATTTATATGTGGTTCTGAGAATCAAACCCAGTGCCTCACACATGGTGGGCAAATATTCTACCAATGAGCTACAACCCCAACCCCCACAGCTTTCTTGATGTGCTCCTAGATATCAGACTTCAAAGCACAAAATACAATGATTCAGGACCACCATTAAATATGGCAACATTGATGTTTAACATTTTAGTTAGAATTAAATGTAACAATTTTCCAATCCAGCGGTTTTCGGTTGTCCAGTCTACTAGTTGTCTTTCTGAAGGAACCTCCTTGAGGGTTGGGGGTCATGAGAATGTTGGGAAGATATTGGGAAAGCCTTACAAAGACCTAGACAAGTCCTAGATGAGTTCCTTTTTTAATATAGGGTTTTGGCAATTTTAATTCAACCTTTATTTGTTTCTTTCCAGATTTACTGAGATATGATTGACAAAAAATCATATGTGTTTCAGGTACACAAAATTATGTTTATATATACATATACAATATGAAATGATTGCCACAAGCTAATTGACATTTCCATCATCTCATAATTATCTCTGTGTGTGTGTGTGTGTGTGAGGACACTTAATATCTACTCTCAGCAAACATTACAAGTAACTATAGTCACAGTATTGTACCTTAGATCTCCAGAACTTATTGTATAACTGAAATTTTCTGCACTTTGACCAACATCTTCCAATTTCTTTCACTCCCCCAGCTCTGGTAACTACCTTTTACTCTGTGTTGATGTGACTTTTTAGATTTCACATATAAGTGATTTTATGCAGTAGTTGTCTTTGTCTAGCTTATTTCATTTGGATAATGTCCTTTGGGCTCATCCATGCTGTTGCAAATGGCAAGAATTTCCTTCTGTTTTATGGTTAAGTAGCAATCCATGCATGTGTGTGTGTGTGTGTGTGTGTTTATGTGGGTGTGTGCATGTGTGCACACACATACACATTTTTTTTTTTTTGTCCATGTATTCATCGATAGACACTTAGGTTGTTTCTAAATTTCGGCTATAGTGAATGATGTGACAAGAAATGTTAGGTGCAGATATTTCCTTGAGATAATTATTTCAATTTATCTCATTTCCTTTGAATGCATATAGTCAGCAGCACAATTGTTGGATTATAGGGCAGTCCTATTTCTAATTTTTTTCAGGAATCTCTATATTATTTTTCATAATATTTAAACCATTTATATTACTATCAATAGTGTATACTCTCCATATCCTAGGTAACAAGAGTTCATTTTTATCTTCTTTTATAAACGCTGTTCTAATAGGTGTGAGGTGAACTCATTATGATTTTGATTTGCCTATTTTTGTTTTTTCATGAACCTGTTGGCTATTTGTAAGTCTGCCTTTAAAAAATATCTATTCAGGTCCTTTGTTCATTTTTTAATTGAGTTTTTTTAAACTATTAAGGTCTATGAGTTCCTTTCATATTTTGGAAATTACCCATTATTAGAGATATGGTTTGCAAATATTTTCTCTCACTTTATAAGTTGCCTTTGCATTTTGTGGATATTTTCTTTTTGGGGCAGAATATTTACAAAAAATATAATTCCATTTGTTTATGTTTGCTTTTGTTGCCTGAGAGTTTGGTGCACCATCTTTCTCTATCTATCTATCTATCTATCTACATACATACATATGTGTATGTATGTATGTGCGTGTGTGTATGTATGTATGTGTATATATATATTGATATATATGTGTGTGTATATAATATATATATATATATATATTATTTTATATATATTATATATATCATTGGCAAGACTGATGTCAGGAAGTTTTTTTCCATATGTTTTCTTCTTGAAGTGTGAGAGTTTCAGAACCTACACTCAAGTCTTTAAGCAATTTTGAGTTGATTTTTTTTGTATGATATATGGGTCCAATTCCATTCTTTCACATGTGGATATCTAGTTTTCACAACATCATCTATTGAAAAGATTATTCTTTCTCATTGTACATTCTTTATTAAAAATTAATGGGCTATGTTCCCTGTGGGTTTAGTTTTAAAACAGAAAGGTCCAGACAGGGAAAATGTTAACTATGAGATAACATAGTGGTTATTTATGTATTTTGTTACACACACACTGTAATAATCACAAAGAAAAGTTTAGGGGTCTTAGAACTTGTATATTTTATTTCATCTTTAATTTGAAAATTATCAGTAATTCTAACCCCTGGCTTGGATAAAAATGAAGATGTACAGCATCTGCTTTTAGAATATCAACTAGGGGAGGGGAGTTGTAAAATGTACATGTGAATATATCGGTAATTCTAAGCCTGCATGCATACTTTTATTTGGGGTACTCTATTTTTTTCCACTGGTATGCCCACCTATCTTTCTTTGTGCAAGTACCACATTGCCTTAATTTCTGTAAATTTGTAATATACTTGAAACCAGGAAATGTAATATTTTTATCTTTGTTCTTAAAAAAAATTTAATCCATTTACAGTTAGGGTAATGGTCAATAGATGAGGTCTTAAATAGCCACTGTGCATCTTTCTAGTTTAAACTAACTTTTTCTCTTTCTCTCTCTCTCTCTCTTTCTCTCTCTCTCTCTCCCTCCCTCCCTTACAGCTTACAGTCTTCCTTTATGGTAGGTGATTACTTTCACAGTGTGTTTTGATTCCTTGATAATTATTTTGGGTTTGCCTATTACAGATCATTGCTTTGTGGTTACCATGAGGCTTATACAAGATATTTTGATTAAAACAAGCTATTTCTAAAAGATAAAAAAATCCATTATTATAAGGGTTAGAAAAGAAACAAAGAAAGAAAATTTATTAATAAAAATGTGCTTGTACTCTATGCCTTCCCACATTTTGAATTGTTAATGTCCCATTGTACATCTTTCTATGTTTTTAGCATATTAAGAAATTATTACTATTTTTATTTTAATCTTCACAGTAAGATATGAATGGTTTATACATTCTTACAATATTAAAGCATTCCAGGTTCATCTGTTTAACCAGATTCCTCCCACTACCATCCCTCATTTACCCCTGGAAATGACTAATCTGTGGTCCTTTTTTTTATAATTTTGCAATTTCAAGATTTTTATATAAATAAAGTTATATGGTATGTAACCTTTTGGGATTATAGCACATTTCTCTAAATATTCACTTAGGTTGTGTGTATCCGTAGTTTCTTCATCTTTATTGATAAGCAATATTTCATAATATGAATGAAAACCAGTGTTTTTACCCGTTCACCCATTAAAGGACATTAGGCTGTCTCCAGTTACTCTTATCATAGAGTTTTTAACACTTCAGTTTTTTTCTTTTCACTCAGTAAAGTCTCTTTTGATTTGAAGAACTCTTTTTAGCATTTCTTATAGGACAGATCTGGTCGAGATATATTCTCCCAGCTTTTGTTCCTCTTGGAAAGTCTTTATCTCTTCATAATTTCTAAAGGATAGCTTTGCTGAATTCATTATTATTGGACGGCAATGATTTTTTCTTCAATACTATAAAAATCTCATGCCACTCTCACTTGGCTCGTAAGGTGTCTGCTGAGAAATTTGCTGTAAGGTAAATTGAAACATCTTACGTGTTATTTGTTCCTTTTCTCTTGAAACCTTGAGGATCTTTTCTTTATTTTTTGCCTTTGAGAGCCTTTTTATAGGCTGGGCATCTCTGCGGCGCAGGGGTGGGGGCGGGAGTGTGTGTTAGGCAGTTTCAGCAAAAGCAGGCACTATGCAACTCAGAGAGACCCTATCTCTAAATAAAATACAAAATAGGGTTGGAGATGTGGCTCAGTGGTTGAGTGCCACTGAGTTCAATCTCTGGTATAAACACACACACACACACACACACACACACACACACACACAAAAGAGCCTTTTTATAATTTATTATGGGCATGATGTTTACACAGTTTCCCTGAGCTAGGGTGATGAGTTAGATTAGACATATTAAAGGCATGTGAAATTTAAGAAATAAAGACAAGACACAGAAGTAAGTGAAAAGCAGGATCTGACAGGGACTAGCTCTGATGGAGACTGGATCTAACAAAGAATAAGAGCCCACATTTTATTTTTGTAAGTAGGAACATGAAAGGGTTTCAGTGTGACAGGCTTCTTGAGTAAAACAGGATGATGATGTGGCTTGGCAGTTTATGCCTACCTCCTCTCTACCTCTGGGTAGCTGTGTTTGAATCTAGGGCTATCTGATCCAAATCGGGGTTTCTGCATAATCTGAGCAATCTCAATTGTGGAATTTCACTGAAAGTTCCCAAAAAAGCAACACCCGCTGCCTTGTGATGGCTCAAACCCATAATTCATACACGGCCTCCAACAGTATAGTTGGAGTTAAATTTGACTGGTAAGCTGTGACCTATGAGTGTCTTGATATTTGTATACTTGTTTAGGTTTTGGAAGTTTTCGGTTATTATCTCTTTGAATAAGCTTTCTACACCTTTGACATTCTCTATTTCCCCTGAACTCCAATAGTCCATATATATATATATTTTTTTTTTCTTTTTTCTTTCTTTCTTTTCAGTACCAGAGATTGAACACAGAGCCTCATGCAAGCTAGGCAAGAGCGCTGCTTCTATGCTATATCCCCAGCCTCAAATATTTGCTCTTTCAGTTATGACCCAAAGGTCCCACAAGCTTTCCTCCTTCCTCTTATTTTTCCTGTTTTCTCCTCTGTCTGTCCCCAGTATGTCCTAAATCTGTAGTTGGTGGGTTGTTTAGCATGAACTAAGGGAGTACATAAGAATAATAGTCATCCTGGCTCTGAGCAGAATCATGAAGGAACCCACTGCAGGCCTCTATGCCGTACTTGTGGCTCCAGTATGACAATGTTGGATTGCATCTTGAGCCCACAGCTGTTAAGAACAGTGCGGCAATGGGGTAGGACTAATGCCCATGCCGCTGAGGAGGACTATGACCCAGACCATTTCAACCAACCACATGTGATGTTGAGTCAAATGGAAGTCCAATAGACTGGACCCAGATGTCTTTCCCTGATACTGTGGCTGTTCCAGAGGTTCCATCTGTAAACACTTTCCTGGGATGTTAGGACCTGTCCAGTGTTGGTAAGGGAATTATAAGTATCTATCTTCTTTCACTTTTCCAAGCATTTTATATCTTAGTTTCTGGGTAAGCATATTTTTCTAGAATAAAGTACAATTGTACTAATCTGGCACTGAGCTCCAACGTAAAGTCCTGTGCTAGCTTCATGCCTTTCACCCCTGCAGGTGGAGTCTTGCTTCAGTACTCTGCTTCCTGAGATTTGGAGATTAGGGTTGGTGTGGAGGGAATCAGCTACTTGACTAATGCAGTTTCAGCAACTCAAATCTATTAGACTGGGTATGGAGGCCATGGTACTCTGCCTGGAACTAGATTTCCTAGTGACAGGCCTGGTAATGGATTTTAAGTCTAAGGCCTGGACTTAATTCCCTCTCCCGACTCTGAGAGGGAGGCATCTATCATTATGCTGCTTAGGATTGGGGGACAGGTAAAGCAGGGAACTCTTTTCTTTCTTCTTCCATATGTCTCTTCTTATTATTATCCTAAGACCAGGCACTAAGGTTTCTTATCTGGCTTTCTTAGCTCTTGTGAAGGGAGTTTGTTGCTTGAATAGCTATTACAATTGGCGTCTTATGGAGAGATGAATTGCTAGAAGATCTTAACCATAATCTTGTGCTGCATCCCAGTTTCTTTCATCACTGTTTCTTAATTTTTAGTCTATAGATATTTCATCTCATTGATTGCTTACTCATAAATATTTTAATCCTTTCTGATGGTATTATACATAGGATTGTTTTCAGATGGTTCATTGTTAGTATAGTGAAACAAATCTGATTTTTGTATATTCATTTTCCTCTGCTACTTAACTGAATTCATTATTAGTTTCAACAGTTTTTTGGTGGTGTTAGTAGGATTTTCTCTATATAAGAGAATTTCATATTATAGAGACAATTTAAATTTTTTTTCAACTTGTAAGTCATTAATTTCTTTATCTTGCCTAAATAATCTGTCTAGGACTTCTAGTACTATATTGATAGAAGTGTTGAAAGTGGGTATGTTTATCTTATTTTAGCTTTTTTCCACTGAGTCAAATATTAACTGTGGGATTGCTATCTATAACCTTTATTATAAAGAGATGTATTCTTTCTATACCTAATTTATTGAGAGTTTTTAATCATGAAAAGATATTGAATCTTGTTAGATACCTTTTCTGCAGCTATTGAGATGATTATAGTTAGTTTTCTTGGTCATCCATCAGTGTAGAAAAGAACCCTCTGATTAAGAGTTTGAAATAAACTCTCACAAAACCAGTCTTGCCTTTTGCACGTGAGGCTGTGGAGACGTGATAGGTTTACTGAGTGTCTAAGACAACAGAGCTTTTCAGAAGCCAAACTGACTCTGCCATCCTGGTTGCTGACTTCCCACTTAATGCCCTTTCACCTAAAATGGGCTATTTAGAGCAGAAATAAGCAATTTAGTCATTTCTAATAGTATTTTTCCTTTTAATCAGCTATTTTTGAGGCCTGGCCTAGAACACTAAAATTACAAGACTCTATTTCCAGGTAATATGTGGACTTTTACCAAAGGAGAAAGAAATATAAAGGGTGAGGTGGGGGGAGATGAAAGCTGCTTGGTTTTAGAAAGATGCTAAATTCCTGTAGTAATGTGATTTAAAATGTTCTAGTTTAACCTTGGCTCCACTGCCAATTCTGCAGCTGCTTTTGAAGATGAACTTTTTTAGATTATGTCTGTGAACATATTCATCTCCAAGTTGACACTTTTTGCTAAATATTAGCATTCAACAATGATCTTAAAATGCAATGAGAATTGGATCAGATGCTGTTTGCAAGACTATATATTTATTTTCTCATGTTTCTGTTTCATAAAACATTCTGTGAAGTAAATATTATGACTTTAATTTTATAGCTGAGGAAATAGTTTCCACCAACTTCATGAACTTGCTCAAATTCTCATATCTCATGAGGCAGAGAGTCTAGACTCTGTTTTCCCTTGATATCCAAGTTCTTAGGTGTTGTGCTGAATTATCTACTCTGTCCTATTTAGGAAGACAACCAAAAAACACAAAGGACAACTAAACTTCTTAAATTTCTTTTAAGTTAAATATCATGATACTAGATTTTTATGATATTTATCTCACCAAGTTTAAATAATTTTTGGCAGAGAAGCTGAATGAAACAAGGAGTGCAGAGCAGATCTCAGTATATGCAGTTACCATTAAGGGTTGGCTTTGGTAAGAACCAAGTCCACAGGCCAGAGTAAACAGGAGCAGAGAATCCCTGTTATCCCTGTTCTACCTGACTTATTATAGAAGCATTGGTCTCACCAGAGAGGAAGGAAGATGGTACACATTCAATAGCCAGTGGAAATTCCAGCATTCCACAATGCGAAATGACCTTGCCCATGGGTTTTCCAAATGAACTCCTTTCTCCCAGTAATAATTGACTATGACTATGATCAATGATCATCACAGTATTTACATGATAAGTGAACCACCAGCACTACAATAATAAATCCTGGGAAATAGTTAAGATAGTCAGTAGTTGGAGAATCTTGTATTTGAGGAAGTGCTGTTTTTTTTTTAATCAAAATATATAAAATGCTTCCAACACACATTAAAATATCACATCCATTACCTCTTTTTCTCCAGAAAGAAAAATATTCTCATCACCATTCTGTTTTTAAAATCTCACTAAGAAATTTACCAGTGCTTAATTTTGAATAAAGGACCGTAATATCTCAACCTGTCTTCTAAACAATTGTACTGTGTTCTAGAAAAAATATGCTTACCCAGAAACTAAGATAAAAAATGCTTGGAGAAGTGAAAGAAGATAGATACTTATAATTCCCTTACTTGGACATTGCTGTGGTTGGAATGTTCCCACCAAAACTTCCATTGAAATGTAATCCCCATTGTGTGGTATTAAGATGGAAGAAACTTAATCTGACTATGGTACTTAGACTCTTGTAATTTTAATACCTACTTTTGCTAGGTACTTAGATTAAATAAGGCCCTAGTCTAATATGTCTGTGCCTTTATAAGAGAAGAGACCTGAGTTGATGCCCTGCACTGCCTTGGGACTCTGCAGGATGTCCCCACTAGAAAGAGGAAGCTCACCAGATGCAACCACTTGAGCTCGAATCTCCCAATCTTCAGAGCTCTTAGCAAATAAACCTTTATGTTTTATGAGCTACTGTCTGTGGTATTTAGTTATAGCAACAGAAGACAAAGACAGACATGATTAGCAACATTTAATGACTTTGCCCTGTTGAATATTCTGCCTTTTCTTTATGAGTATGTGAAAAATATACCATTTTAATCACTGAGCTGGATGGCCAAAACAGGACCTCTATCATGCACATATAATGCACATATCACGACTCAGTTTCACTCGTGAGCATTTTGGAATAGCTGGAATTATAGCTTACTCAATGGCTGGCTGACTGTTCCTAAATACTAGTATAGTACTTCAGCATAAAATAGATATTAAATTCTCAGTGTGTGTATAGTTTTCTCGGCAAACCATTCCTTATGCTCACAGAGTATAAGTATTTCATGAAGTGTTGTTAAAATTGATTTTGTTTCTAAAACTGAAGGGTGAAACTTTTTAATATGGAGATAGCTTTAGACAAATGTCTCCTAAACAATTATTTTAGAATCAGTGTGTTTCCTTACTGATTAAAATATGGCTGTTATGAACTATCTGGAAATGGTCTTCTGACAAAATCATGCTTGATTTTAATATAAAATAGTTGACTAGATTCAGTATTTCATTCATAGAGGAAGTATGTTTAAAAACTTGATATTATGGAAAATATTTTGTTATTAACCAGTATATCAAATCATCAAGTGCCTAGGTGTATGACTGATATTCTCTTATTTGTTATGACATGAGAATTACATGTAAAGAAGTAGCTTTTAATAAGTGGCACACAGGCATTGATGATGAAGGTGTATGGTGTCAGCTTCACACTGTCATCTCATGCCTTTTCCATTTCTGTAACTTTTTCCATTTCTGTGTTACTGAGGCTAGCAATGACTTCCAAAAGGAAAATATACCAATTATATGGGATATGTAATACATCTCTGGATAGAATAATGTTCCTAAAGTATTTCACACAACATATTAGGAGTATTTCATTATCTCTGAAGTATTAATAGTCATAAAAACAAAACTAGGCCTTTCCAGGATGTGAAACCATGGGAACAAGCACATGCTGCTGGTGTAAATTGGGATAATCTCTTTGGAAAACTGGCAATACATATTAAAATTTATAATGTGCATAGCCAATGGCTCAGCAGTTTTATTTTTACGTATATATCCAAGAAAAAGTGTTTATGTGTTTTTATGTGTGTGTATGTATACATATATGTGTACATATATGTGTATATATAAGTATGCACATACACATATTTCATTTTTCACCTAAAGCCAGAGATATGTTTATAGCAACATATCTCTACACAAGATAATACATTGACAGGACTAAGAATGACTGTACTACAACTACACAATAATTTGGATAAATCTCAAATATAATATTGAAAAAAAGAAACCAGGTATGGAAGGAAATAAGCATATGCTTTCATTAATATAAAGAATAAAAATAGACACAATTATGCTGTTAAAAGTCAGGATAATGACTACCTTGGGGGAGTAATGACTGAAACGGCATGAGGGGCCTTTGGAGATTTTTATTATTCATGGTGGTTTCATGCATGCTTTAAGTTATGACAATTGATCAAGTTCACACTTATGTGAGCTTTTCAATCTGTATACACATTGTGATACTAACAGCAACCATAAACCATCTGTTGATGTGAATAAGTAGAAAAATTGTTGTCTTATTTCTCACAAATATCATTGGGTAAAGACCAACGAATGTTACTGATAAGGAACAATGACTTTAAATCTCCCAAATCTACTGCACTGAAAAGGAAAAATTTGAGTTTACTAATATTAGAAAATTGATTAGGCAAGTATTTGAATATAACCTGAGATTTGACTGGTATTTTTTTTTTAATCTACCACCTTTATTTGGTTGTCATGACCCATTTTGATTCTGAGATAACTTAAAATGAGAAAACACTGGTCTGTCTGCAAAACTAAGGATTTCATTTAACAGTCCTTGGGAAGAATGCAGTGTTCTAGCCTAATTCTGAGACATAGAAAAGGATAGCAGAATTCTCTTGATGATATCTGCTCTACATTATAATACTTACTTTCATCTTTGCTACTGCCAGTGCCAGCCCTCAAGGGGAATTTAAATCTCCATAAAGCACACATCTGATCCCATCACCCTCCTATTTAAAATCCTGCACTTGTTGCCTGTTTTGGCCACTCCCCACATTTTATCATTTCTCTCTATTCACTCCTTACTCACTTCCTCTGGCCATATTGGTATTTAACCATCTTACTGGTTGCCATCTAAAGGCTAAGGGAGCAAGTGTTCTGTCTTCTGGGAAAATTCTTTCTTCAGATCTCCCCGGGGGCTTCTCCCTGTTCAAGGCTCTCTGTTCATAGTTCACTTCCTCAGATATCTTCCATGACTCCCTGACTTCTCTGTCTACCTGCTTTTAAAATAAAATCATCTCAGTTCTTCAACTGTTTATTGTCTTTATACTTCACCTCTTCATCCCTCCAAATAGAATAATGATCAAAGAAACTTGCTAGTTTTCTGTTGGGTTCCAAGGTTTAGATAACTAGTACATACTAAGAGGAATGCGTGATTTTAGCAATGGTGGGAACTCCATATGGAGGAGGGTGGGAACATGAGAACTTTATATAGTCTACTCAGTTTATTTATAAACCTAAACTTGTCCTGAAAAATAGTCTGCTGTTTTTTTTTTTCAAGGCATTAGTTCTCTGATGTTGAGGGCTAATAAAATTTTCTTTAGAAAATAAAAATTAGAAACCTTAAAAAAA
>NW_025999842.1:811615-861833 GCF_001458135.2 Marmota marmota marmota | reverse complement strand
TAAATTGTGTAGATATAATATAATAAAAGTGGTGGGGTGCTGAGGGCCATTGCTAAGTAAGAATGACGCATGGCATGACCCAGGTCATTTGCAGTGTCATTGCATGTAAGGTGACCTTGCTCAAGGACCAGGGTGGATCTGGGTTTAGGGTGGATCGGGTTTAGGGAGTTCCCGGTTTAGGACAATCCGGGTTTAGGGCGGTTCCAGGTTTAAGGTGTACCCTGCTGGGAATAGGGCGTATCCTGCTGCCTCAGACATGCCTGAGTTGAGTTCTCCTTGAGTTCTCCTGGGATTCAGAAAGTATTTTGGGATTTTGCCCAGAATGTGAATTGGGCGGAGAACGTGGATTTCCCCAGAACGTGTTTGTAGAGTGCCGGTGTGAGTTCGGGAATAAAGAGTTGCTGTTTGAATCTACAAGGTGTGTGGTGGCTCGTGATTTTGTGCCCAGCCAGACTGCGGCAGTGGGGGGAATCCAAGATGGCTAGAGGGAGGCTGCATTCTGTGTTGCTCAGGGTCCTGGGATTCAAGTAGTGGGAATACTGTTTTTCTGTGAGTGATTAGAGGACCCCAGAGAGCTGCTCACATGCAGGAAACAGCTGCCTTGCTGCATAGGTCTCCAGGCCTCAGCATCAGCATAGGGCTCCTGGCCACTTGTCCATGCAGGTCTTCTGGGTGCCCAAGAAAGACCACCAGGATTAGCACTCATGCAGGTCCCCTAGCTGCCCATCACCCAGGAATCCTGGTCACCAGCCCCTTGCAGGACACCCAGCCCCTGCCCACTCACAGGAACTCTGGCCACCATTCCCATATGGACCCCTTTCTACCATGTGGGGTTCCTCTGGTTGCCTCCATCTTGGGGCACTGCAACTACTGCCACAGTCCCCTACATGCAGTCACCTGGTAACACTGCACTGGGTCCAGAGACAGCCACCAGCTACAATACTGCATGCCACAAAAGTGCATCTCCGAACACATGGTTCAACGTCATCACCTGGCCCCACCCAACCCCCCAAAATTCATTCCTTAAAGTAGACGCTTCCATCTTGGGACACCTTCTTTGCCATTTTTAATTGGGGCAACTCCAAGCTTGAAATACCAGCTGGGGCTTAGAAGCATTATCAAGGTCCTGAAATTCCCCAACTCCCTTTTTTCCCTGGCAGCTACCAACCTGGCACAGTACCTGCAACTATGCAGCTTGTCCGTGGCTTGCAAAACCAGGATTCAAATTCGGGTCTTGAGCTGCTAAATATAAAACAGCTCTCTGTGGCATAACTCCCATAGAGCAGCCCATGAGACCTCCAGAGAAAAAGGTCCCTGCTTGGGAAGTAGAAAAGGAGGGGCTGAGTGAGATACAGTTTAGACTAAATTAAAGACCAGAATATGCAGGGTCTACAGGTGATATACGGAAATAAGGCCAGGTGTCCACATCACACAAGCTGGCCCCAAAGGAGATCCTTAGACCAACCCTCCCATCCTAATAACCTTCACCATCCTGAGGGTGAAGATACCAGCAAACAACAGACAATCCAACCTATTGGATGAGAAGGGAAACTGGAAAGATACTGATCTTCAACCCCAACTATTCTTGTAACTTCCTTCGAGATTTTTTTCCTACTCTCTCTCTTCTCCTGCCATCACATCTCAACATTTGTGAAATCAAGTACTTTTCATAAATCAGGCTATTGAGGACTGGGATGTCTGAATAGTGTATTACAGTGGTGTTGTATACTCTTTTATCTCCCATTTTTATATTTTTTACTTTTCTTAATATATATGTTTGTTTTTGTAATCTACTGTCATCCCTTACTTGTCTCCCTAAACTCACTTTCTCTCTCTTCTCCTGCTATTAACCAACTTCTTTAGATTCCTCTTTCACACTTCTAAGATCTAATAACTCTATATCCTCACCTCCTACCCCCTCAACATCTCATCCTACATATCATCCCAGGTTCTTTTTCAACCATCAGAAATTATAAGCCCTCTTGCAAACCTACTGTTTATATTGTAGATAATAATTGAACTCATCATTTCTGTATATTGTTACAAAACTGCATATGTCTTAACAGCAACTATTTGGTTAAAGGTTGTATATTGTTTATATTGAGATCTATTAACTTTGTTCCTATCCTCAAAAGAGAGGTATTGAAACCCTGAAAAGCTATTATAAGCCTGTAAGGTACAAACAGTAATGCCTTGGATCCACAGTGCTTGAAGGGAAGACACACAAACAACATGAAAAAACAAGGGAAAAAACTCCCCCAAACAAATCAAAATACTATATTATTAGAATCCATGACCAGCACAAAAGAAGAAATTACATAGAAGAAGTTCAGGATGTATATAATTAAAATGTTCTGTGAATTAAAGGATGATATAAGAGAGCAAATACAGGAAGCAAAAGATCATTTCCATAAAGAGCTACTTAAGTAAACAAATACAGGAAGCAAAAGATACTTCAATAAAGAGATAGAGGTTCTAAAAAACAAAACAAAACAAAACAAAACAAAAACCCCAGAAATACCTGAAATAAAAGAAATAATAAACCAAACTAAAAGTTCAATAGAAAGTATCACTAACAGATTAGAATACTTGGAAGACAGGAATTCAGACAATGAAGACAAAATATATAATCTTGAAAAGAATGTAGATCACACAATGAAGATGGTAAGAAACCATGAGCCGAATATTCAAGAAATATGGGAAAACATAAAAAGACCAAATTTAAGAGTCATTGATATAGAGAAAGGCATAGAGTTCCAAACCAAAGGAATTAACAATATATTCAATGAAATAATATCAGAAAATTTTCCAAAAATGAAGAATGAATTGGAAAATCAAATACAAGAGGCCTACAGGACACAAACTATAAAAAGTCACAACAAATCTACACCAAGCCACATTATAATGAAAATGCCTAGCATGCAGAATAAGGAGAGAATTTTAAAAGCCACAAGAGAAAGGAATCAGATTACATATAGGGGAAAAACAATTAGGATATCTGCAGATTTTCAACCCAGACCCTGAAAGCCAGAAGATCCTGTAACAACATATACCAAGCTCTGAAAGAAAATGGATACCAAACAAGAATTTTATATCCAGCAAAATTAAGCTTTAGATTTGATGAGGAAATTAAAAACCTTCCATGCTAAACAGAAGTTAAAAGAATTTACAGCTAGAAAGCCTGCACTACAGAACATTCTATGCAAAATACTCAATGAGGAGGAAATGAAAAACAACAATGAAAACCAACAGAAGGAGGTATTACACTAAAAGAAAAGCTAATTAAAGGAAAAACTTAAACACAAAAATGGCTGGAAATACAAATTATGTCTCAATAATAACCCTGAATGTTAATGGCCTAAAATCACCAATCAAAAGACACAGACTAGCAGATTGGATTCTTTAAAAAGACCCAACAATATGCTGCCTCAAAACGACTCATCTCATAGGAAAAGACATCTGCAGATTGACAGTGAAAAGTTAGGCAAAACCATACCACTCACGTGTACTGTGGAAACAAGTAGGGGTCTCCATACTCATATAAAATAAAGTAGACTTCAAGCCTAAGTTAATCAAAAGGGATAAAGAATGACATTTCATACTACTCAAGGGAAACATACATCAGCACGACATAAAAATTATAAATATATATGCCCCAAACAATGGAGCATCAACCTTAATCAATCAAACTCTTCTCAAGCTTAAGAGTTAAATAGACCACAACACAATAATTCTGGGTGACTTTAACACACTTTTTTCACCATTGGATAGATCTTCTAAACAAAAGCTGAACAAAGAAACTATAGAACTTAGTAATACTTAACTGACATATATAGAATATTTCATCCATCAATTTCTTCTCAATAACTCATGGATCCTTCTCTAAAATAGACCATATGTTATGCCACAAAGCAACTCTTAGCAAATATAAATAAGTAGAGATACTACCCTGCATTCTATCAAATCATAATGGAATGAAATTAGAAATCAAAGATAAAATAAAAAATAAAAGCTACTCCAACACCTGGAGACTAAATAATGTGGTTATTGAATGAACAATGGGTTTCAAAAGACATCAAGGAGGAGATTAAAAAATTCTTAAAGGTAAATGAGAACACTGATACAACATATCAAAATCTCTGGGACACTGTGAAGGGAGTACTAAGAGGAAAGTTCATCGGATAGAGTTCATTTCTTAAAAAAATAAAATGTCAACAAATAAATGACCTAACATTACAGCTCTAAGCCCTAGAAAAAGAAGAACAAAACAACGATAAAAGCAGAAGAAGAAAAAAAATTAAAATCAGAGCTGAAATCAATGAAATTGAAACAAAAGAAACAATTGAAAAAATTGACAAAACAAAAAGTTGGTTCTTTAAAAAATAAATAAAATTGATAAACCGTTAGTCATGCTAATGAAGAGAAGGAGAGAGAAAACTCAAATTACTAACACCAGTGATGAAAAGGAAATATCACAATGTACTCTACAGAAATACAGAAGATAATTAGAAATTATTTTGAAAATTTGTACTCCAATAAAATAGAAAATATCAAAGGCACAGACAAATTTTTTGAGTCATATGATATGCCCAAACTGAATCAAGATGATATACACAAGTTAAACAGATCAATTTCAAGCAAGGAAATAAAAGACGCCATTAGAAGCCTACCAACAAAGAAAAGCCCAGAACTGGATGGTTACACAGCTGAGTTCTACAAGACCTTTAAAAAAGAACTAATACCAATACTCTTCAATTTATTTCAGGAAATAGAAAAAGAGGCAGTACTTCCAAATTCATTCTATGAGGCCAATATCACCCTGAATCCAACACCAGGCAAAGACACATCAAAGAAAGAAAACTTCAGACCAATATCTCTAATGAACATACATGCAAAAATTCTCAATAAAATTCTGGCAAATCAAATACAAAAACATATCAAAAAGATCATACACCATGATCAAGTGGGGTTCATCCCAGGGATGTAAGTTTGTTCAGCATATAAAAATTAATGAATGTAATTCATCATATCAATAGACTTAAAGATAAGAACCATATGATCATCTCAATAGATGCAGAAAACATTCAACAAAATACAGCATCCCTTCATGTTCAAAACACTAGAAAAACTAGTAATAATAGGAACATATTGTAAAAGCTATCTATGCTAAGCCCTAGGCCCATATAATTCTAAATGGAGAAAAATTGAAAGTCTTCCCTCTAAAAACCAGAACAAGACAGGGATGCCCTCTTTCCCCACTTCTATTTAACATAGTTCTTGAAACTAGCCAGAGCAATTAGACAGATTAAAAAAAATTAAAGGGATGCAGATAGAAAAAGAAATCAAACTATCACTATTTGCCGACAACATGATTCTATACCTAGAAGATCCAAAAAATTCCACCAGAAAACTTCTAAAACTAATAAATTCAAAGTAGCAGGATATAAATCCAATACCCATAAATCAAAGGCATTTCTGCACATCAGTGACAAATCTTCTGAAAAGAAACTAGAAAAACTACCCCATTTCCAATAGCCTCAAAAAAAATAGTTGAGAATCAACTTAATAAAAGAGGTGAAAGGCCTCTACAATGAAAATGACATAAAGCTAAGGAAAGAAATTAAAGAAGTCTTTAGAAGATGGAAAGATCTACCTCGTTCTTGGATAGGCAGAATTACTATTGTCAAAATGATCATACTACCAAAAGCACTATACTGATTTAATGCAATTCAAAATGAGATTCCAATGACATTCCTCATAGAAATAGAAAAAGCAATCATGAAACTCATCTGCAACAGTTAGACACCCAGAATAGCCAAAGCAATACTTAGCGAGAAGAGTGAAACAGGAGGCCTCACTATACCAAACCTTAAACGATACTACAGAGCAAAAGTAACAAAACCACATAGTATTGACATGAAAATAAACCTGTTGACCAATGGTACAGAATAGAGGACACACAGACAAACCCACACGAAAATAGTTATCTCATATTAGACAAAGGTACCAAAAACACATATTGGAGAAAGGATGGCTTCTTCAAGACATGGTGCTGGGAAAACTGGAAATCCATATTTAACAAAATGAATTGAGCACCTGTCTCTCACCATGCACAAAACTCAACTCAAAGTGGATCAAGGACCTAGGAATTGAACCAGAGTTTTTTTGTGCCTGATAGAAGAAGAAGTAGGCCCATATCTCCATCCTGTTGGATTAGGCCCCAACTTTCTTAATAAGACTCCTGTAGCACAAAAAACAAAATCAAGAATCAATAAATGGGATGGATTCAAACTGAAAAGCTTCCTCTCAGCAAAAGAAATAATCAGTGAGGTGAATGGAGAGCCTACAGAAGGGGAGCCAATTTTTACCACATGCACATCTAGGATATATAAAAAATTCAAAAATCTTAACATCCCAAAACCAATTAACCCAATCAATAAATGGGGCAACAAACTGAACATACACTTCTCAGAAGATGATATACAATCAATCAACAAATATATGAAAAGATGTGCAACATTTATAGCAATTAGAGAAATGCAAATCAAAACTAAGATTTCATCTCATTCCAGTCAGAATAGCAGTTATCAAGAATACAAACAACAATAAATGTTGGCAAGGATGCAGGGGAAAAGGCACATGCATACATTGCTGGTGGGACTGCAAATTGGTGCAGCCAATCTGGAAAGCAGTATGGAGATTCCTTAGAAAACTTGGAATGGAACCACCATTTGACTCAGCTATCCCCCTCCTTGGTTTATACCCAAAGGACTTAAAATTAGCATACTACAGGGACACAGCCACATCAATGTTCATAGCAGCACAATTCACAATAGCCAAATTGTGGAACCAACCTAGATGTCCCTCAGTAGATAAATGGATAAAGAAACTATGGTGTATATACACAATGGAACATAAAATACATGTTTTACACAAAGGGATGGAATAAGACTATGCTGAACAGCCAGGATCGGGTGTTCTGCCCTCTTTCTTCTGTTTATAAAAGCCATGTCTTCAAGGTAGAAGTTTCAGCATTAAAAGAGAATTAAATCATGGCATTTGCAGGTAAATGGATGTACTTGGAGAATATTATGCTAAGTGAAGTAAGCCAATCCCAGAAAACCAAAAGCCAAATATTTTCTCTGATATGAGGATGCTGATCCATAATGGGGATTTGGGGTAGAGCATGGGAGGAATGGAGGAACTTTAGATAGGGAAAAGGGAAGAGATGGGAAGGGAGGAGTTAGGGGGGTAGAAAGGACGGTGGAAGGAGATGAACATCATCACCCCAAGTACATGTGTGAAGACACAAATTAAGTAACTCTACTCTTTGTACAACCAGAGACACACAAAAAATTGTGTTCTATGTATATACTATGAATTGAAATACATTCTACCATCATACATAACAAATTAGAATAAATAAACCAATTTAATAAAAATTATAATAAAAATGGTGAGAGCAAAGTGCTTCTGCTGCTTGTCCTTTTGGTATTCTAACAAAACTGGATTTTTGGTAGTTTCTAGACTCTTGTTCAATTTTTGACATGTTAAATTCTCATTTACTTCCATTGGTTACCATCCATATATAAGCTCCTAAGTAGAATTATTCTCTGTCTTTCTTCCAATTATACCCTTGTTCAAGGGATGCAGTAATAGGCCTTAAGCAACAGTACTCCCAGGCGGAGGAACTTATATGCCATTAGCTGAAATAGAAGAGCCATGAGCTATTGCATAAACCAAGCCAGTGGTGAAGCTCTGAGAATGTTATATCCACATTCAAACTGGGAAAAATGTGGTTGATCGAAAAGATTTTTGTTTTCCATACAAGGCACTGTATAAAAAAGAAAAAACAAAGATTCTTCCCTTATGAGTACTGTAGACATTTTAAAAATGCACGTAACATAAATACAATTATTGGTTTCACTGACTTGGCTTTGATTTGTGCTTTGTTTGTGTTGACTATTCAGCATTGATTATTGTGAGGCCAGTATTACATTGTATTTTATATTTAAAGGTGTGGTAAGATATAACATATAAAATACATGTTTTACACAAAGGGATGGAGTAAGACTATGCTGAACAGCCAGGATCAGGTGTTCTGCCCTCTTTCTTCTGTTTATAAAAGCTGTGTCTTCAAGGTAGAAGTTTCAGAATGCTTTTTGTCCCTGATCTGCTTATATCTTTAACAAAAAATTTTTATTTTGTCTCCATGTTTACAACAAAATACAATAGTATATTTTGGGTAATGTGCAGGTGAAATAACCCTGCAAGTAGCATGACTACTTTGGTAACATAGTTAGTAGTGCTGGGCATTGTAGATGCTTGGAACTTAACTTTTGGGCCTGGGGAATGCATGGTGCTGTGTGAGTCATGTACATCACGTGTTAGCTTCTCATCACTATAAACATATTATCTGACAAGAACAATTTAGAGGAGGAAATGTTTATTTTGGCTCATAGTTTAAAAGGTTCAGTCCATGGTCAGTTGATTCCATTGTGTTGGGCACAATATAGGGCAAAACATATTAGCAGAAGAACCTGGTGGAGGAGCACTGCTTACCTTATGGTGGCCAGAAAGCAGAGAATGAGAGGAGAAGGGACATTAGAGAAGGTGCACCCTGCCAGGAAAGGCCCCCAGTGACACACCGCCTTCAGCTACACCTCTTCTACTGACAGTTACCACCCTATCTGCCCATGCAAACTACAACGGAGTAATTAGATCACAGTTCTCATAATGTAATCATTTTAAAACCAGTAGCTTTGGATGTGGTCATTGCTAAGGGTTCCCACAAGGGGCTGCTGGGTGTGTGCCTCTTGGGTCTTTTACTGGTCTAGAAGTTTCAGAGGCACCAAGATGACACAATTTTGGAGAGTACATTTAATTCCCTGAGATAGTATATTCTAAAACGTTAAGGAGGAAGAACATATTTTCTTAACTATAATAGATAATGAAAGGCTGTCTCACTGTAAGGCAATTAGTGGTTCATATTAGTATGTGGTAATTGAGTCCCTTGCTATGAAATTGTGCCCTTGGGTTGCAGTTGAATCATGTGTCTCTTACATTGCCTTAGCTACATAAGTACCTAGGAACATTAAAATAATTACTTGTAAATGATTAATTAATTTTTTGATAAAGTGTCTTAGCCTCTTTGGTCTACTATGATAAAGTATCAGAGGGTAGATGGCTTACAAACAACAAAATTTTAGTTCTTACAATTCTGACAGCTGAGAAATCCAAAATGAGGTAAATTTGGTATCTGGTGAGAGTCTACTTTCTAGTTAATTTATGGTGTTTTCTTTATTGTGTCCTCACATGGTGAAAGAAGTGATGAGTTCCCTTGGGTTCATTTATTTAAAAAATGGCACTAATCCTATTCAAGAGAGATCTGCCTTCAGGGTCTAATCATGTCCCAAAGACACCACCTATTAATTCCATCTCCCTGGGAGACAGGATTTCAATGTGTCAATTTTGGGGACACCAAAATATTTGGTTCAGAACACAAATATTTATACATCTCCCTATTCTGAGTATATGGGTTAGGGTGGAGAGAAAATTTGATTTTTTTATTCCAGTTTGTAGTATCATCTGTATTAATGCACAACTTTGTTTGCTTCCATTCTATATATTCCAAAGACAAGTTCACCTTTGTCATCCCACTATGAATTAGGGCAAGGTTTTGATTATTTTTTTAATATTACTTGTGCTGTAACCAGTCCTTATGTAAGCAAACAACATGTCCGAGAATCTAAAATTCTTTCTGAGATATATAATAACTATAGGAGGCTAAGTAATTTTTGTTCATCAGGAATATTTTCTATAGTATTTTAAATACTAGCTTTTGAAGCAGTGCATCAAGTGGAAACTTTTTCCCTCAGCTGGGAGAGAAATAGGTGTGGGAGGCCATCCTTGCACATGATCCGAGTTACCTCCCTGGTTGGGCAAGAGGCGCTTAGACACATCTTTGTGTTCAGAGCTTTCCCCACCCTTCTCGGTTCCAGGCTTGTCCATATGGAGGCGTTCCTGACCATAGCCCCTGAAGACCCAATCATCTCACCTGACCTTGGGACACTACCCCCCTTAATCTTCATTGGATGGGATTTTCCCCAGAATTTTTTGTTCCCCAATAAAAGTCCACTCCCTGGTGTGTTCTCTCTCTCTCTCCCTAACCACTTCAGTAAATCTCGTTACCTTAATGGGTAGCTCGAGGCTAGGGGTATGAGAACCTGTCCTGGAGCTGGTTTAAAGGTAATTAGGGTCTGTCTCTTTAACTCAAACT
This sequence comes from Marmota marmota marmota, assembly GCF_001458135.2. Classification (NCBI taxonomy): domain Eukaryota; kingdom Metazoa; phylum Chordata; class Mammalia; order Rodentia; family Sciuridae; genus Marmota; species Marmota marmota. The sequence continues at coordinate 851,554 of NW_025999842.1, read as the reverse complement.
CCCTTTGGATTTCCCAGGAAGCCCAACCTTCACCTATGAAGCCTGTGCTGGCTGCGGGCTAAAAATAGGTGTTTCAAATAAAATCAGTGGTGTGTGTGTGTGTGTGTGTATGTGTGTACATGTGTTTGTTCAGGTTTGCTTTATTTTAGGGGCTCTTTTATGAATCAGCTCCAGGAAGATGAAAAATCAAACAGGGTCTAGTTTATTGAGTGAAACCTACAGCTGTGAAATAAAGCCTGAGGATGTGGAAGTAAAAGAGTGAGCATCTGTGAAGTGAGCTGCCATGTAGGAATTGACAGAGATTGTCTTGTCGGGGCTGATGCCCATCCAGAGCCTCATGACAGTGAGGTGAGGAAAATCTGAAACATCAGTGAGAGGGAATCAGAGTTACAGCTCTGCCAAAGTAGCAACATGAATTGAGGTTTTAGAACAAGAACGTTCTCTTATGTTCAGGAATTAATTTTGATACAAGTAATATATACAATGGGTGTTTGAAGGGAAACTACCAATGAAAACATACCAAGAATATTTCCATCTCTATTGGAAATACAAAACTTTCAGGTGTTTTTCAGTGTGGCAATAGAAAGATGAGCATATGACAAGTGCCTGCATAATTTTGAGATAAATATGTGAGCAATGTATGGAGACTTATTACCACCCATTTTTGGTAGATTGGAAGAGAGGTATGATTTTGTGTTTTTGAGAAAATATCTATATCAAACCCTGATGTTCTGCAAAATTTTCCACTAAAACTACTCACAGAATTTAATGGGGAAAACAGAGTAAGGGTGATGGGAGACCACTCACCCCAATGCAACTTGTGATCAAAGAACTAACAAAGAGAGTAATCAGTATCTTAGGAGATAAGATACTCACAGAGGCAGTTCAGTATGGCTGGAGACTGCCACAGAAGATACTGAAACCACAAAAATAATGTATAGAGGAGCACTGGCAAACCTAACTGGCACAAAGCTGGCACATTTAATGAATGTGGAGATCTTAACCAGTGGCAGCTGCTTTGAAGTTGAGCTAGGGAGGAGCAGGATCTCTTAGGAGGCAAAACCATATAAAGCTTGGATGCTCCTCTCTGGAGAGGAATTCTTTAGTGCAGAAATCATTTGTAGTTTTGCTAATACAGAATTGAAAGGTCTCCGGTTGCTGGAGCTGCTGTGGGCTAAGGGCTTTATCCTTTAATGCTGAAGGTTGTGTTTTTACTTCCTTTTCTGGATTCCTTTGCTTAAAAAAAAAATCATGCATGAACCAGATTGTGTCTACATTGTATTGACATAATTCTTCTATTTCCCAATTGTGCACCAGCTGATTGGTGTTGCAGAAACACAGTCCATAGAAGAGCAGTTTGTATTGTAATTTGTAATGTTGTAAAGAGTGAATTGGACTCTATCCTGTTAAGTCTATGATAATCAGTAGTAGTTTAGCTACTGCCATTTTATAAATAAGGATACAGAAAATTAGAAAAACTGCATGCTTTTTGTAAGGCTTTATAGTAACTTAATATTTAAAGAATAAAAATTTTATTTTAATTTAAAATTCTTTTAAAATTATAAATATTTCCCAGTGCTCCATAACTGGGAGTACTTTGTAAATTTATGATAGGTAAAAGAAATAGCATAGAATTTTAAAATATTTTTTGATTAGTTTACTTCAACATTAATTGATGTTTGCAATTACAGCAAATCAAATATTGTGCTTTTTCTGGTGGCTTCATGGAGTAAACTAGAACTAGAATTACACTGGACAAAGTTATACAGGCAAAGAAGGCTTATTCAGGACCATTACCATAAGGGCAGAGAGACCAATACTCAGTCTGTGCTCAGCTTCATGAAAACATAGGGATGGGATTTTTTAAAGATTGACATTAGGGGAAAGATAGGCTACTTGTCTTTGCTAACTGCTCTTACCCAAAGGAAAAGTAGACTTACATTTTCCTAACAGGAGGTAGTTTCACAACCTGACTGGAGGCTCCCATGCTCCTATAAGTAGGCTCCTACCTTCCCAACTAGACTAGAAGACTACACAATGTTTCCATTTTAAATAGTCAGTGAAAGAATTTACAATTACAAGCCTTTTAATGCTGCAACAAAAAGGTCAGGAGCCTGGTGTCACTGAGAGGAATGCTGTTTTGGTTAGATGTTTGCATCTACCACTCTTTTCTAGGACTCAACATTAACTCATTTTTTTAGAGACTGTGATAAATTCTCATTGTGTAACTCTTTTTTTTTCCACTATTAGCTCTAATTTGGCCTTTAGTGATTTGTTGCATTAAAGGAATTTGATGTTGTTATGCTGGTAGGAAGGCAAATTGGTGCAATCCTTTATGAGGACAATTTATCAGTAGGCATCAAAAACTTGAAAAACTTTCATTCTCTTAGACTTCTTTCATTCTCCTTTAAGATATAATTTTAAAGAAATAATCAGAGATGTAGGCACACAATTATAATTATGATGTTTTATAATAAGGAAAAACTGGTAATAACCCATAGGGCTACAGGTAGGAGATAGTGAAAAGCAAAAACCGAAAAACAAACAAAAAGAGCAAAACAATAACAACAACCAAAACCTCTAAAATTCACATTCATATTATTATGGAATTCTTTGCAGGTAAAAATGGAACTTTGCAGATAAAAAAAAGAACATTGGAAACAAAAATGTTGATGTTTCTTTAAGTAAAAAAAACAATAGCATTTCTCCAATTTCGTTACACTCATAGATATTATTAATATTTCTATGATAATTTCTATGATGTTTCTTATTAATATTATATGGTAAAAAGTTTTTTCCCACTAATAAAAATTTATATTCTTATGGTGATCTCTTCTTCAAATTCCATTCCTGTACAACCTGATATCATGCCTTCTGCAATCCTTCATGCTACTCCCTCATATGGGGAGTATAATTTTCTTCGATTTCTTCTAAGCCTCAACAACGCAAAGCAGCTGTGTGTAGCAGAGTATTCTCATTGCTTGTTTATAGGCAATGGAGAAGGGTTATAGCACATCAAACTTTCAATCTAAAATCAAATATTAGCATCTGTCTTCACATCCCTAGCAACTTCTTTCACCAGGTATTTCTAACAGGTTGTCTTTTTACCTTGCACAGTTGCTTCCTGCCAATCTCTTTGTTTTCCTCTCCAGACCTCCTCATCATTATCCTTTTCTGAACAGTTCTCGCTTTTGTGTGTGTGTGTGTGTGTGTGTGTAGCTAGAAAATTGTAAATTATTACTGATGCTAAGTAATGTAATATTTTCTTATTTTTTCTGTCTTGAAAAGCATGTTCTGGGAAGTCTTCCTATTAATATACTGGTCTTTCACAAGAGAAGGATAAAAATCTTAATTTTCTTACTATCAATAGACATTATACATTTTGGCCATCTGCATAAGCAATGACAATATGGTTCCATGTTAACCTGGTTCTTTCTTCCTGTCCTTGAAAAGAACTTGCATGTCAAAGCCATAGCTGTTCTTGATGAAGTGAATAGAACTCTCTCATCCTTTTGTGTCATGGTCGGCTAGAAAGTAACCAAAACTGAACATCCTTGTCATATCCCCCAATACCTTCCTGAGATCTTGGAGAAGGTGGTCATTCATTTGTAGCATCCTGCTCTCAGGGATTCTAGTGGACCTGGACACAGGACAAACCTCAGCAACTACTTCCTTGCCAGACCTGCTGTCTCTCTCTGCTGACTGCTTGTTATTAGGTTGTGTTGGTTGTGGTTCCTTCCTCCCTTAGTATAAATCCTGCCATTATTCCCAGCAAAACCTTCAAGTGCTATTGAAATAAAAATCCTGACTACTCTGTCTTAACATTGTCTGAAAATGTCTAAGCATTGGTGGTAGTTAGGACAGTTAGGAAAGAAATACATGGAAAATTTAAGAGCTGCTATCTCTTAAAGTGATAAAATTACCAATAATTCTATTTTCAATTTTCCTCTATTTTTGAAACTGTTTACATTGAACATCTATTACTTTTATAATCCAAATAGTTAACACTTATACTAAAATATTTAAAACATTAAAGTACTTGATTTATACTATGAAAAATTTTTAATAGTTTTAGTGATATAGATGCTATTTTCTTTCATGTAATAAAAAAATTATCTGAACCAATAATCCTGATTATTCAAACACAGGCCCTCCACAGGCAGATAGTTGTGGACAACTTTATTAAAAGGATTTCTTTTTTTTTTTTTCCTTTCTTTTTGAATCCTGAGGAAAACTTACTAGGGAAGATTACAGAGAATCATATATTTTGGTGAAATTGTGAGGGACATTGCTAAAACCCCTCGGGCTGTGTGCAGTAAGTCTATGAAAACTAGATATTTTAAAAGAAATTGCATCATTTAAAAGTAAAAGCAAAAGCCTTTCTTTTGCTTTAGCTGTTTCTGGATTGTTGCACCGTCTCACTCGGTGGCTTTTGCCTGGGATGTATTGGATGAAGTGCTGATTGTCAATATCTAATAGAACAGAGCTGTAGGACCTGAGGCTAGCAGCTGCACCAGGTGCTTATTGCAGAATTTCATGCTGAGAGCAATGGCTGTTTCTCCTTTGAGTGGATGTGTCCAGAGGTAGAGAAATGGCCTTCACCTATGAGGTGGCAGCTGACTGGCTGTGGCGTTGTCTTGGTGCATCGGCACTGATGCTGTGGCCACTGTCTCTGCAGTTTTGTTGGCAAAGGCAGCTGTGTTTGGAGAGCTCTCAGAAACCTGCTGTGCATTGACTGAGAATCCACAGCCTGAGCCCTCCCCCACACTCTCGCCTCAGTAGTCCATTTTGAAGACAATTAAGATAAAATGATATAAAGAGACACATTTTTCTGAAGTCACACCTTAGGAATTCAAGAACGGCTTTCTCATACTGGCAAATTGGGCTCTTGAAGTCACATTATGTTTATTGTCAAGTCACTTGATCTTTTCTTCCACTCCCAGCTAAGAATGTGAGATACCTTGTTTACACTGACAGTATTCATGCCCATGTTAAGACCTTCACCTAAATACTTTAATTGGAGAATGTAAAACTAGCAATAATTATGTATCACATATATCCTGTTCCAAGCATCATGCTAGGATTTTGAGGATGAACAGAGATGGTCAAGTCATTTATTATTTCTGCCCTTCAGAAACTCACAAATGAATTAATGTCTATCATGATATATTTAACTGCTATCATAGATGTAATAAATGCTATAGAAATGAATGTAAAACATGGGAGAGCTAAAAATAAACACACACTTGACAGTGAACTCCATGAATGAAATGATCACTGTGAGCTCACCTAAATTATATGTCCATACCCAACACAATATCTAGCCCATGGAAAAATAGGTGGATTAACAAGCATCTTTTTTTTTGTGTGTGAAAACCCAGACTTCTTTCTATATATGGTATAACTCAGGAAGAGCATGGATTAATGACATCTATGTAATGGTGGGCACTTTTATAGGAAATACACATTCTACAAATTGCTTTATTTTTGCCTAACACCATTACTGTATATGACTTTTCAGTCATATTACTCCAAGCATGTAAAAAGAGAAATCCCTTGTAGGGTAATAGGCTGATGGAAAGAAAAGAAAAAAATTATCATTGTAGAGGTTAAACAGTGCATGCATTTTGGAATCAGAAATGCCCTGGTTCAAATTCTATTTTCACTTTTACAACCAAGATCTTTTTTTAAACTTCTCTGAGCCTCAGTTCATTCATTTGCATAAAAATGAAGACAATAATATTAGTACCAACCTTAATGAGCAGCTGCAATGAATAAATGAGTTCAATATTCAAAGCAAGTGATTCAATTGTTGGAACATAGTAAAAGTTTAATAAACAGCAGCTAGTATTTAAAGTTCCAGCATTTCCAAGATATATTGAAGGCAATTTAAGCAAAGCAGGTACAATTAGCACAGGACACTAGAAATGAAGTAATAACAATTTTAAGAAATTCTAATGAGATTCGAACAACTACAGGATAGGATGTAGAAGAGGAGTCACATATAAAACAGAACCAGGATGATGGAGGAATGACAGACAGCAGCAGGCAAAAACATTGCATGATGGATATTTTTGTTGTACACCTTTGGAGACTTTGAAGACAGTGATTTAAACAATCAGCTACATTCTGTTTTTTTTTTTTCTGCATCACAGTGTCTATAGATTTGTCTCTTTTAACAGAATGTTACACTGTCTGTTTATTCAATAGCTATGCACCTAAACCAACATGTACTTTTGTATTCTATTGGGGGAAGCAAGCATTCCCTCTATCTATGACATGCAAACTTGTCTGTTCAGAGGCATTCAGTTCTACCTTTTAGAGATGGATAAAGAAGAAGATGATGATGGGCAAATACATGTGAGTCTTTATTATATTCTATGACCTTGAATATAATTTGATATATTCCATGACCCCTTTCTGATTGGAGAAATGATGCTCTAATGATTCATACCCATTATGAAAGATAATGCTGACTACTTTTCTGGATACCTTCTGGATGGGCGCCACGTGGAGGATGGCCCCATAGTTACTCAGAAATCTGCATAGACTTTTAGATAGGCCTGGACCTAAGCATTTTTTAAAGTTTTTGTTTAATTGTATTTTTACTTTTCCTGCTTTATTTATTCTGACATACTCTTTAACAATATCAGTTATTAGTAGTTTGAATCTTTTTGTCTCTCTCCCTAACTTCTCTCATTCCTTTTTCAGTCTTTGTTATTTTTCTTTGTCTTTGGAGAATCATTTTGATTTTTTCTATTCCATATCAGTGATTCAGATTTCCACAAATCAGATCTACATTTTATAGGTAGACTTATATTTTACCAATTATGTTTGGTTTGTAATATTTTTCGTAACTCATGTGCAAAAAGAAAAATTAGTTTGTACTCCAAGGTCTAGCATGCACTCTTAAGTTATTCATTCAATAAGAGGCAAGTCTTGTAAAATTAGTGGGAGTAACGGAGCTGAAGAGATGTAAGTGTAGTTGATAGAGTAGACGGGTCATGTATTGTCATTATCAATTAGCAAGGTGGAATTTGTTCTTACTCCTCTTCTCCTAGAGGGTGTTTAATGCTTTCTTTTCCATCTCAGCCTGGTTAAAGTATTCATCTTGAAGTCAAAGTGATAGTGTCAATATGTCTGATGAATGTGGCTCTTCCAGACTGAGGACTATTTTTACTTTACTTCCTAATTATTTTTTACCATGTAAATGTGGATTTACTCAGTTCTTTTCTTGTATTTATTCATATAATTTTTAAATCGTTCTGCTTCCTATCAATAATTTTCCATTCTAGGCTAGAATGTACTGTTGTTTTCTTTTTTAGTTTTAGCTATGTGGGATTACATGGAAGTGTAATTCCTAAAATGATGAAGAAAGGAGTAAAACTCGAAATCAGAGGGGTAGTGGGGGAATGAATTTTAAATTAGGGTTACTCATTTCTGAACAGAACTTCTGCGTGTGGAGCGTTTTCTTGACTCTGCATACCACAGGTTCATGCTGCTGAGAAAGTGAGGTGAAAAGCAGGCAAATAGAAGACTTTCACTACACTTTTGTGATTGCAGCTGTGTGTCAGAATTCATCTGCAGTGGGAGTAGTTAATGTTCTTCTTGAAACCTGTATAACATTCCTATAGCTCTATGTTATATCATTGCCTCCTGCAGACATTTTGTCTGTGTGTCAATCACATTATTAAAAACAATGTGTGGGGCTGGGACTGTGGCTCAGCGGTAGCACACCTGCCTGGCATGTATGAGGCACTGGGTTCAATTCTCAGCACCCCATAAATAAATAAATAAATAAATAAATAAATAAATAAATGTCTATCGACAACTTTAAAAAATATTTAAAAAACAAAAAACAACGTGTGCCAAATTCTTTTTGTGTTGAGACTGAATAAAGTAAACATTAATAGGATGGCAATAGGAATTTATTTTTAGTCATGTTCACATGCTCTTGGTGCATTTAGCATACAGGATTTTCCCAGAAAGAACCACATGAGATTTCTGTTCCTAAACAACATGCATCATAGTTTGGTTGCAAATTATGGGCTCAGGGACAATATTCTTTTTTACTTTAGATTAAATTTGCTTTTCCCTCTCATTCACAATTACCATTACTATGTTATCTCTTGGCATCTCTAAGATATATAGCCAGGTAAGGCATCATATCTTTAGGTATTCACTTTTTCTCTCTGCCAACAAAACTAAGTAAAGGCCATCTCTGCCTTTTGGAGTTCACTGCTAAGATCTTTGAGGAATTTTATAGAGAAAAACAAAAATAACCACTGTTTTAAGAAGTTGAACAAAGTTGTTCCTTGTTTCTGTGTTTCTTTCTTTGATGGAATGTGGACATGTGCAGTCCTACAGGCTATCAAGTTTGGATGGTTGATTTTATTGATCCTCTCCTCTTGCCTCCACTCTTATTATCTACTCAGATTCTGCCAGTCTCAATAGACATCTTGTTGTGCTGAAAAATAGGTGTGAGTTAGTATTAATCAATTGTTTTCTAGAATCCTATGGGAATTTTACTCCTTGGGGGAACTCTCAAAAGGAGGCTATTCCATCAAAGCTCTTTTTGCTAGGTAAGGAGGAAATTCTCTTCCCGAAGGTAACTTTAGAGCTGCTGTAATAGATTCTGTTTCTCAAAGGTAGACTCAGACTTTCTCTTTCAGGGAATTCTCACAATATGTGCAGCAACCCCTCTCAGTCAGTTCTTTACTCTGTCAGACCCAAACATACACACATATACACATAGAGTCAATTATTTCTTACTACACTTTTATAATAATCTCTTAATTCTATTTGATTTTAGGGGTTTAGAGAAGGCTTTTATTTTTGCCTGAGAGTTCCCAATACCCCAAGGTATATTTACTAAAGATATAGTGTCATGTGGAGTACAGAATTAACACAGCAAATCTAGGTGGTTCATATCCTGCACAAGTTTGGCACCTCTCTTAAGAGGTAACCTCTAAGTTATGGAGTATCCTGATTTATCAGAGTGTTTCTATTTATCTGGGAATATTAGGTTATGCTAAGTAGTCTGTTCTAATAATGTGCTATACAGTGTAGGCCTTGGGCCACAGGATCTCATTTTGACCTTTGGCAGGTAACCATGTCTACATAACTGACCTCCATAGAAAACCCTGGAAGCTTGGATAAGCCTTCCTGGTTGGCAATACTTTGTGAATGCTGTTAAAACATTGCTTCTGGGACAGTTGAACACTGTTTTTGTGATTTTACTGGGAGAGAACAATTGGAACCTTGTGTCTTGTCTTTCCTGAACACTATCTTATGTCTTTTCTATTGCTGATTTTAATCTTTATCTTCTTGCTCCACTAAATTGTAGCCTTAAGTAAAATAGCTTTCTTGAATTCTGTGTTTCCTTCTAGTGAATCATGGGATCTGAGGAAGGTCTTGGGGATCCCCAAACACATAATGTATTATATATATTTAAGATAGAAAATATCCTTCAAGGTTTCTTTTAAAAAATGTATTTTGAGTGAAAATGATAAAATAGTAAGTCATTGTTGCCACAGTATGGGTTCCCTTAGTATAGTTGGATGAAAAACGCATTCACTAATTCATTTAATAAATATGTCTTGACCATCTACTCTGTGCTGAGACAGGTGCTGAATGCATGGGACATTGCAAAGAACAAGATGGAAAAAAGTTCCAGCTTTCATGAACATTGGGGGAAAAAAGTATAAAAAAAATTAGTGAGAGTTATCATGAATGAAATCAATGTGATCAGATGAAGAATACATAGAGAAAAACTGTTCAAATCAGAAAAAGCTTCTATGAGAAGACATTTATGATGATACCTCAAGAATTAGAATGATCTAGACATTGTAAGAGCACAGGCACACCTAATGGAAATCACTTACAATGGAAAAGGACTTGCCCAGTTATCAAAAAAGAAAGGAAACTGGTGTGTCTGGGGCTTAGTGATAAAGGGAGGAAATGATAGGAGAGGAAGTTCCAGAGGGAGGCAGGAGCCTGGTCATGCAGTGCTTGTAGGTAAAGGTAAGAAGCCTGATGTTTGTTTTTATGAGAAATGGGAAGGAAAGTTTAAGAAACGTGGATATTTTTATATTTATACAGTTGGGCTTAATTTTTTGAGACTTTTACATTGAGCATAAAATATGAAATATTGTAAGTAATTCTGGGAGGGGTTCTTGTATTATGCAAAAGCACTTGGGAGGAGTGATCAGGGGTGGCCAGTTCCATATTTCCAGACCCACATTTGTTGAGGCACATTTCTTCCCATTTGGTCCTTGGTTATGATCCATGCAGATTGCTCTTTTTGTCTATCACCTCATTTCTAGAGACTATATGAAATCCATCTTTCTTCTCTGTGTCCTTATTGGAGACATGGGCACATTTGATTGTTCTCTGATGGAGGTCTAATGATGAGGAAAACTTTAGGGTGTCTTCCTATTCCCTTTCTGCTTCTTGCAGGCTTTCCCCCTTTCTTATTGCTGTCCTATGTTAGGCTCAGAAAACTCTGGGCTTTTACAACTTTCTTAGTTCCTACTTTGGGCATAGGGCCCCTCACTGTTCTCAGATTTTCCAGGTATATCCAAACTTGTGTTTTACCCTCTCTAGACTTGGCCCAGTTTTGGGGGGAGGGGCTAAGCTGGGGGGCCTCTCCTAATGCTTTCTATGATTCTTTTCAGATCAGACAAACTTTATGGTGCCTGGGGATTAACAATGTGCCTTTTCATCTTTCTTCTCTTTTCAAATCATCTGTTTACAGTTCAAACTCCATGCCTTGAAACCTTTGAAACTCAAAATGTCTTTCTGTATTCTCAAATACTTATGCCAAGAGTATCAAAATAACTTTTCTCTTTTCCTTGATGCCATTTTTTCCCTGAGGCAATAAGCATAAAATATCCAAGTTGCTGCCTGAGTTGGGGTGTCACAGGGAATATGGGGAAAAAAACCCACTTTTGTAGGTTTAAAATAATGGCTAGCTTGCTGATGACGGGCATCCTTTACACGTTTCACGTGTATTCACTCATTTAATGATCTAGACCTTCCTGTGAGGGAAGTACTATGGGCGTCCTTACTTTACAAATAAGATGGGGGCTCAAAAAAGTAATTTGTTGATATCACACAACTCGAAAGTGAAAAATCTGATTTTGAATTCAGGGAGTGACTTGGTCACATTTGTATTTTGTCACACTCACTCTGTAGTGAGAACGATACTGAGGAGAACTTTCCAGAGGAACAGGAAAAGCAGGTAAGCTAGGAAGAAATCTACTGTAATGAATAATAAAAAGTACTGACTTGTGAGTGTGTGTATCCAGGCATGGTGTGCTGATAAGAGGTGGTTTTTGATAGAGTCTGAGGTGAAAAAGAGATTTGCTAGGTCACAATCAACTTCTGATGTCTAAGGGAAGCCAGTACTTACACATTTCACAGTTAAATAGGAACCCATAATTTCAGTAAGACAAACAGTCTTAATTTGGTCAAGTAATTAACAAAGGATTATTTTTGTTGGTAAATTTCAGGATATTTAAAATTTTAACATGGCTGTGAAACATTTTCTTTTTTTTTTTTTTCCTTTTTTGTTACTCTGGCCCTGATTTGATTCTTTTTTTTTTTTTTTAATTCTTATAGAAAATAGCTGTTTCATCAGTAATTGGGGGATACCATGTGGTGTCCCTGAAGAGCTTGGAATGAAGGATATAAGTCTACTTTCTGACAGTTAACATGGGAAACCAACAGAAGATGGTAAGAGCATGAATTTATTCTTTAGGGCATGTTCTCAAACATAGTCTCTGCCAGATACATAGAAGACTCTCAGCAAATATTTGTGCAACACATGAATGAAAATCACTTTATAGAGATAGAATAGCTCTTATTCCACAAGATTTAATTACATTAAAAAAATCTCTCAAGAAGAAAAGCACTAATCGTAACTGTATGTGGAAGGGGATTAGGTGGAATGGGGACACATTTGTTGCCTTGACAACTCAGTAAAAGGAGTCAGTAAGATAAATTTCAGCTCAATAAAGAAGATTAAGGCACTTTCAAAAGGATGGACTACCCTGGCCTCCTATGTCTCAGGAGAAGTCATAAAGGCAATGGAAGAGGCCCCTGGCTATGTTAGCCTGAGGTCATAAAATATTTGAATAATATAATTAACTCCCCCCAGTATTAATTTAGATTTACCAAGAACACTTGATTATTTTGCTATAGGTTGGTTTCTCAGGGAAATTCTGCATAAAAAAAGTAAAGTGGCTAGAAGTCTGTTTTCTAATCTCTGAACAATAATATACATTGGTGTGTTTTTAATTATCATTCTGAATTTATTTTGCCTTCCTGAGCTTTGCTTCCATGTATCCTTCTCGTAGGTATGAATACAGTATGCTAACAAGAAATGCTCTTGAGTTGAATGAATGAAAACAAGTCCTTGGTTCATCTTAAATGCATTAGGTAGTTCCATCCTGTAAACAGGGTTTCAATAGAAAATAGAATATTACTTGTGGTGTTTCAAATGAAGAGAATTATGACACTTCTTGCCTAGGTTCAGGCAGGACTAAAAGAACAAGCAGGGAGTGTTGAGATACCACAGATGGCAAAAGTCTTTCCTACCTGCAGGAATGGAATTATATGAGTTCGGTGAAAGCTGAAGCACAGTGGGAGCTGTAGTTGTGGAAGGAAGTGACTATTTTAAGAGGTTGGCCAGAATTGCAGAGAAGACACAGGGCAGAAGTGCCACATCCATTCTCTCCTCCTACTCTCTCGTCTCCTGACTATAATTCCACTGGCCAGAATGAAGTAGGCTGGCAAGTGAGCCCAGGGGATACTACAAGCCAGGCTCTCAGGTTTCAGAGCAGGCAATAGGTGGGAGAGATGGGTGCTGGGGTTGGGGTTCAAGTATGTGAGGGGCAGGTGCAGAGTAAAGAGCTCAACCTCTGAGACAGCCACCTGGACTCCAGAGCTAGACAGATGGACAAGAAGCTCTCTGTCTTCCTGTAGGCCTTGCTCATCATTTTACAATAAGATTATTTTACTGGTTTGTTTTCTTACATGATTTTGATTGGATGAGTGAAATTTCCTATTTATTTGTGTACCATTGTGATAAATTGAATTTCTTAGTTCCAACTGGTTTAGCCAGGTTCTTGTTCAGAGTGCTATAGCTGGGCTGAATTAAAAATAGACTAATTTTTTCAGGTATCTGTTGCTGTTTGAGGCAAAAGGTCAAAAAGTTAAGTCTTTTCACTGTGCATTTGGTATAAAAACATAAACACACACAAAAATATATGTAGACTGTTTAGAACAAAAGAATCTTCCTTGCTCATTATTAAAATTTATTACCATTCAGGAAATGCAATGCCATGCCTACTTTAAAAAAAAAAGCTGGCCAAGAGAAAATCAGTTGGCCTTTCAAGCACCAAAAACATCTTTCCCTGTTTGGTCCATATGGGATGTTTGAAGGTCAGTGATAATTACACTGTATCTTTAGTATTCTCAGAATATCCCAGGAGTTCTATATCCACTTCTGAATTTCTGTTTTTAAGGGAATGTAGAAAAGTTCTGGGAAAAGCGCATCATCAAAACCTTTTATCTTAGTCTCACAAAAAAGAAACAAAAAAGAAATGACAGCAACAACAAAAAAAGACAAAAACTCACAAAAAATAACAAAAAAACCCTGCAATTTTCAAATACTAATGAAACAATGTTTTATAAACAATGTGAAACTGTATAGTACCACACAAAATGGATGTGAGCATTTATATATTTGTAGTATTTCCATAAAATATGGTCATGGTTTCCATTCACAAGTTATAGAGACTCCCTAACAGGAGTCTGAATGGATATTAGGAAGCTCACAGGATTTCTGAGGCAGCCAGAGAAACAGGGCTGAGAATTGGGCAGATGAAGAGGAGCCAGTCCTGTGAGGACCTTGCTGCTGACATTTCTGAACACTATGCACCACAGCTCATAAAGCCTCCTGCCGACACTGCACACAGCAGTGGGCCCCCTGCTAACAATCAGGCATGGATCCCCCACCCTCTACCACCAGCTGTTGAATCACAGTTCCAACCCAGGGCATTTGATTGACTGGTCTGTGTCACATGCCTATTCCTTATCTGGAAGAGCTTTAACGTCTTTAGGATTTTAACAGTTTTGACATCTATAGGGAAAGACTCACTTGGTCTCTTGTTAAGATTCATAAGCTTGAGAATGCCACAAACAAGCTAGAATGTTCAGATGTTGGGTATTTGAATCAAAACATAAAACAAAATAAGACCTGATCACAGTTATATAGGTGCAAAAAGTCTAGTTTTATCTCTATTATAGTAGAATAAAGTTGAAGGGGGTCCAAGATATCGTACAAAACATTTGCAGCAGATCAGAGGGAAAGTTACCTGATTAGTGAATTTCAAACATGACTCCCCAAGTGGTCATGGCATCTTCTTTCTAGAGATCTTTGAAAGTAGGATTCTTATTTGATCAGGGAGATGTAAATTTCTGTTCTGTATTGCCCTTTGGAGCCCACAATATTTGATTTAACTGATATTTATTTCAAGAGTCGTATTACTAAGTGAGGGGAGAAATAATTAAGTAAACACAAAAAAGACAGAAACCTAATAAACCTAGATAAATGGAAAAGGGTAGAGTCAGAGAAGAATATGTTGAGTCATTTAAGCAGATTTTTTTTTTCTTCTTAGCAAAGCCCAAAGATTTACTAACATAGATGTATATTATGGATCTTCTGTATGTTTTAAAAATGTAAACATGTTTCTTTTAAATTAACTAAGCAACAGATACTCATTCTAACTTTAATTTACTCTGAAATTAGTTTTAAGGTGACCTATCTCTTCATCCATTCTTAAAAACATTGAAGATGACAGAATCAGGGTCTTGATGTTCAATTCTGAATGTCATTTTAAATGATTTCTCTAGGTCATTGTTGACTATCTTTAAGTTGAAAGCCCCAGGATCACACAGAAAATATGATTATGACAAGGTTCCTGTTTTCAATAAGCTTTCACTCTAGGGTGGTGAGAGACAGCAACAGACATGGTGCAGAAAGGCACAAGTGCCAAGCAGAGAAATTTCAAACCACACATGGAAGACTAGAAGAAGGAGGGAGACATTTCAGGGAACAGATAGCAAAATGCTTTTGAAATAGGCTTTGGAATGTAAAAATAATTGTGATTGGAAGAAAGCGGTAATTGGAAATTCCATACAGCATTAAGAAACTGAATTTTCAAAGATGAGATGAATAATTGCTTGGTCCAATCAAGACAAAGAAGCAGCACAGGTCTCATGTAGGATGGCAAAGACTCTGGCTTTTGTCATACACTACCTGGCACTCTTTTGAGGCAGATAATACTGGCTGCCTATCCCATGACTGTGGCCTTATTTGCAAACAGAATCTCCATTTGACTCATTATTTAGTGCTCCAGGGATTGAATATCCATTAGTATAAACCAATTAAATCATGAAGTCCCCCTTTGCAGTGATCAGCTTTTACAGGAAGTGGGATAAAAGCCTGGTCAGTGCAGGTAACAGGATGTGTTTGGGGACCTTCTAGAAAAGGGATCCAAGACAAGTTGTTCTTTCTGGTCTTTGGATATTACTCCGGAGATGAGTTGCTTAAACAAATGACAATTAACCTGTGTCTGAGTGCAGGAGAGAAGCTGCTGCAGACTCTTCTTGCTATGGAATGGCTGACACAGCCACACTGGGAAGTACCTGTTGGGGCTCTTATTGTTATGAGAGATGAGGAGAAAACTTCTTATAGCATTCTTCTCTTATACTCCCTTCCTTAGTGAAAGAATGTACAGTGAAATATCTCTTTTGCTCTGAACCAGTACTGAATTCTCCTGGGGACATTCAGAATTAAAAGAAAACACTTACTTTTTTTATATGTCACTCATTATAAGAAGCTTTTTCTTGTTAATCAGAATTACCTTTGTAATTAATACTTTTTTCCTTTAGAAACAAGTTCACTCTCTGAAGTTCTGTTAAATATTTATTCAGTTGTTATGCCCAAGAGCAAAGGAAATGATGAATATGGAAAATGATCCAAGAGTTAACAGTGTTCAAATATATTCACATGCTAGAATTTTCTTTTATTGTTTATTGGAGAATATGAATTTTTTTCTGCAGAAACATGAATATTGGTACTTTCTACACTATTTGGGAGAACGACAGTTTTCTTTATTAGACTTCTCATTTAAAGCAAACAAACAAACTTTCAGCAAAGTTTTCATGAAAGAGATTATTTTCCTCACTCCAGGGAGCCCTTTAAGATCTGTGTTGTGGATCAAAAAACCAAACCAGGAAACAAGGACTCCTTTGGAACCTAAATTTGCTTGTTGAGACTCTGCCAACTCTGGTTTTATTCTTTTATACTTGTTCCTGATGATTCTTTTATTCTTCTTTCCATTTTAGCAGGCTTTTCTGGAATTTCATTTATTCTAATTTTCTCATTCAATGAAGGATCATAACCTCTGATCAGTGTGTTCATTTGTAATCATAAATTTTTAATTAATTTTATATTTAGAGCTACCTCATGTAACTTGAACAGTCTGACCAAGTGAAGCCTGGAAGTTGATTTGTAAGGTACAGTCTCCTTCACCTTCATGGTTAATAGGTCAGGGCAAAGCAATTCATAACTCATAGTATAACAAATAGCAGAAACATTAGCATGGTAGTTCCAATTACCTAGATCATAAACCCCGAGAGACATTGTGGTTGCCTGTATGGCCTAGTACCTTTTGCAGCAAGCAGTAAACAAGCTTCTCTTGCGCAGTTACATGGCAGTCATGCTGTGGTAATCTCAACTGACTTAATTGTGTATGTATAGCTACAGAAAAAGCTCAAGTCAGAGGAGGTTAGACATTGTAGCTTGTCATCGATCCAGAGAAAGGATGTTCAAGGATGCCAGAGCCCATAGCAGCTGCCTTTCCTAATTGATTTGTAGTAAGATAAATTGATCCATATGATTGCTTATATTATAATATCTTCCATCTCACTTTAAAAGTTTACTATAAATTATTTGACTAATTATGTTGTTTTGGCTACAAAGGTTATTTCTATTTTTTTTATGAATGAAATATCATAAACATTCTTCACACAAATGTTTGGTCACAGCTCTAATTATTCACTTCAAATAAATTTCTTGAACTTGAATTATTGCATGAAAATGAATGTGTATTTCAAAGTTTTTTCTTCTTCTTTTACCCCTGAAATGTTGGATTATTTAGTTATTCCAGCTACATTTTTATATATAATAACCTGTTTCTTCCTTTTCAATATTTATATCTCAGAATATCAGATAAGCTTTTCTTTGTCTTACTGAATTGACTGGAAAATCCAGAACATTGATATGGGCATTTATATCAAGTAAAAATCCATTTTTAATAAAAATTTTGTTTTCAAATGATTCAATGCCTACTCAGCCAATAAGCCATGTTAAAAGCCAAAGTTATTTGTTTACATGTTTTGTTTCCTTTAAGAGTCAAAACTTGGATAAAATAAAGTTAGTATCTTACAAAATGATAAAAAGAACATCTGTTCTGTGTTACAAGAACTATGTATAGTGATTCTGGATTCTATAATTATGGACTCTCAGCCGTGGTCTGTTACATATCATCATTGTTTTCTTGTAATGGAATTGGTAAAAATCAGAAAGTGTGGATGTGGGTGTAATTTGTTTATATTTAGTTTTCAGGTTTCTTCTTCCAGGTTTTGCTGATAGTCTCCTATACCCATCCTCTTTTTGTTCCACAGTATTTTTGTACTATGTCAATCTGTTCTAGGATGTTTGGCTGAAACTACAATTTGCACAGGCTTTCTAGTTGCTGTCTATGTCTTTGACTTAGCATAGCATTCATTTGAGCTTGACTTTTTAATCACAGTTCTACCAGGGAGCATTTACTCCTTTCCAAAATACTTTGCAAAATGCTTGCTCTTGATTACTCATACCCTGGGAGCAGCTTTGCTCTCTGTGAGGCACCAAAATTCCAACTGTTCCTTTACTCTCGTTACTCTGTGCTTTCGCTGCCTCTGGCCTTTTGTGCTTTGAACCTCCTGTGGCCCATGGCTGCTATGAGAAGGTCAAAGCTGTCGTGTGACTAAAATGATTGGTGGAGGGCCAACCTAAGAGGGTATTGATCAGTGCCTACCTGGGATGGCACTCCATATTGCTCTGTTTTTAGCACTCATCTTGATAAAAACTGAAACTTTCAGCATTGCCAGAGATAAAAGAGAATGGAATCAAGAGTATCATTCATTTACTATGCCTTCAGGTTGTGTCCCCTCATACTGGTTTATCAAAATGTCCTTTTTCTGAGATGTTTTTGAGACCCAAGGGAAAGTAGCTGTGATCTGAGGCAGAGTGGCCAATGAGTCAGTCTCACAGGCAGTTCAATCAGATGACACATTTTTTTTTTTTTGTAACAGACTGAGCTCCAGAGTAATTCTAACTTCCCCAGGTTCTGCCCATGGGTGTGATCCTCTTATCTGAACTCCTTAAGAGCTATTCTGAAGATTTATTGGTGTTTAGTTTCTCATCTTGGTTTCAGTCATTCACATTCTGTTGATCAATTATGAGTCTTTTTCTCCTACTCCTTATTTCTTTTTTTTCTTTTTTGTTTTATTTTCCAGTGTTTACAATCTTATAGACTCTGGGGGAAATTGTTGTCTATATTCTTTGGTTTGATGGAGCTCTGTTTGCAGAAAACCAAGTCAGAGGACTTGTTGCATTGTGGTGCTCTCTGGATTTGGGTAGCCAAACCTTCAGAGAGGGTTTATCATTCTGTTCAGCCCTTCCTGGAATTCTGCCTAACCCCATTTTTAACTGTTTAATGGTTTTTGTTTTAAATCATAGAAGAAAAACAGTGGCCATTTTTTTTTATTAACTCATGCTTATCACTCACAAGTCATGAAATCACTTTTAGTTTTTACAGTATTTGTTTATGTGTTGGGTTGTAGCTGGGGTGTTGGGGAGGAGGCCCACAGTAGGAGAACATACTATAACTCACAAAGGGACCATGGATGATGACTCCTTTCCAAAGGTTGCTATAGTACTTCTCCCCTTATTGACACCTCTCATTAGTGACATCAGCCTAAGTTGGAGATGCAAGAGCACTCAGATAACTGGACGTTGCCTTTTGGCAAGGTACATAGTTTCTTGATTGGGAGCCCAGTATTCCCCAGGTGCTATCCTGTTTTCCTCTCTGTCTACAGACGGAAAATTCTAGTCTTAAACTTGCCTCTGTTGTGGCATATTTCACATTCTCTAATCTGCATACTCTGATATCTTGAAATTGACTATGACACTCTACCAAGTCTCATTTTTTGTGAAAATATGATCTGACAGCCAGGAATAAAAGGTGATATCTGGACTATTTTATCACTGCAAAACAGAAACTGCCCACTTCCCATTCCTTAAATGAGGAATTATTATTACCCCCACAATTTGGATTCACCTTCCAACTTTACATTATTTTTTTTTCTAAAGATGTTCTCTTACTCAGCTTGGCATTGCTGTGACCAAAAGACCTGACAAGAACAATGTAGAGGAGGAAAGTTTATTTGGGTCTCATGGTTTCAGAGGTCTCTCTGTCCTTAGATGGCTGACTCCATTGCTCTGTGCCACAAGTGAGGCAGAATATTAAGACTGAAGAGTGTTGTGGAGAAAAGCAACTCAGGACATGGGACCAGGAAACAGAGGGAGACAGCTCTACTCAACAAGGACAAAATATAAGCTTCAAAGCACACCCTCAGTGACCTACTTCCTCTAGCCACAGTCTACCTGCCTGCAGTTTCCACCTAGCTAATTTATTCAAGTGAATGAACACATTGATTAAATCAAGGCTCTCATGACCCAATCATTTCACCTCTAAGCTTCTTGCATTGCCTCACACATGAGCTTTTGGGGGCACCTCATATTTGAACCATAATAGATGTGTATCTATTAATTATAAATTTATTTCTCATTGTAATTTTTACTGTCTTTAAGGCTATTTTGGCTCCAAACAACTGAAACCTACTCAAAAATGAACTGAATAAAACAGAAGTTATAGATGTATGCCAATAGATGTACACTGCAGACCTAAGGAAGAACCTGTGTTAGGCTTTAGGAAGAATGTAAAATATGAATGTAAACAGCTACCCTCTTAGTTTCAACTTGGGTGATCACTCACCTCTATATATCTGTTTCATTTTTTTCTACCTGCAGACTATAGAGTTATGCTGAGCCCCTGTACAAGTTCTATCCTCATATATTTTCTTCATACCAGTCCACAGGGGAGATGTGATTGGTTTAGCTGGGTTAATTATGCATTGATGTCTCATCAGCAATGTCTGTGAGATATGACCACATACAACTGAGGAAAGTCTATTGCCAATAGGGACCCTAAGGGTCAGAATTTAGAATGGGTATAATGGTCTGATAGACATCCAAATAAATGATTCACATCTTCCACTGGAAAAAGCATGGATGCCATGGAACAACATTAATATCATCTCAGCTGAAGAAGCTCAGACACTATATCAATATTAGTATGAAGGCTGCACTTCATTTTGAAAATAATTTCAGGCCATTGAACTTAAGGTTATTGTTTTATAATGTTACTAATGTCTGCATAACCACACATGTTTAGCATTAGCTTAATATTTAAATTGATTTTTAAGCTTACTTCTGATTAGCTTTGTTTTTCCTGGTTTCTTCACTTTACTTTATGCCCCGTCCCTCTTTGACTGGATTGAATGGGCCAGTAGTTTCATGGCTGAAGATCATAGATGTTGTAAACCCAGAAACTCTGACTACTTTAGAATGTCTGTTTTCTTTATAGTCGCAGAATGACTTGGCCAGACAGAAAGATTTGGATCCTACCATCTTTTCCTCAGAACCTTGTCTGCCTGCCTATATTAATGTCATAGAGAAGTCTGAGATTGTTTATTTTCTCCTTGCTTGGGGTATCCTTTACCTACTTGAAAGTTTATAAGATTCTACTGATGATGAAAGTTCAGTGAATTCATCAAGATATTCCTTGAGATTAATCATTAATGCCTATTTTTGCTGGTATATAATGTGCTCATGTTTCGGGGAAGTTCTCTTATATAATATCTTTTATAATTTCATCTGAGTACTCCTTTTCAGGAATAATGAATATGCATATTTGGATCTCCTTTGCTGTCATGTTCCAGAAAAAGATTATTTATTTCCCCTCAAATCTCTGTTAGTTGTCACTTAATGTCCTTTGGGAAACCCATGAAGTACTTTACTGGAGTTTAGTCATGTTATTGTACTAAGGTGATTAAAACCTGGCTTTCTTCTGGTGATATTTCTGTATTGTTCTTACTTTACTGAGCTCTAACTACTCTTCATTTCCTTCTGTCTTTGTGAAATCTCTTCTTTGTAGTCTTCTATTTCTTCCTTAACTTTGCTCCTTTATAGAAGTATCAATTTGTGGTAAGTTAATAGAGGATGAAAAAAACATGGAGAAATTTTGTGATTTAATTTGTTCATACATCTTTTTCCTATTTATCTATTCATAAATCCTTTTTGGTTGCTTTTTGAATATTGCTTATTTTTAAATGGGGCCAGACCAAGTGTTCTCTCTGATATGTGCATGCTGACTCACAATAGGCAGAGGGGCATGGGGGAGTGGAGTTTCACTGGATTGAGATGGGGGAATAGGGGGAAGGGAGGGGAGATGGGAATAGGAAAGACAGTAGAATTAATCAGACAATAATTTTTCTATGTTCAAATATGAATACAAGACCAGTGTAACCCCACATCATGTACAACCACAAAAACGGGAAGTTATAATCCATGTGTGATATGTCAAATACATTCTACTGTCATGTATAACTAAAAATAACAAATAAAAAAGAAAATAAATAAGTGGGGTCAGATTATATGTTTTACATAAATAATGTAGGAAATGTATTAACCGAGCTTGTGTAGCTCAAAACGTTGATTTGGGGTTTATTGTCTCAAATATCCTCTTACCAAATTTGCTCTATTCTTTGCTGTAGATGCACATCTCCTTTGAAGTGTGTGCATGTGTTTGTGTGTGTGTGTGTGATTGAGAAGTTGGTAGTTTCTTAACTACCAACTAGTTTTCTGATATGAAACCTGCCCATTTCTCCTTGCCTGTACAGTCCTCTACTTCTTACAAGAATTTCTTTTCTTAAAAAAATAATTTTTAGTTATACATGGGCATAATATCTTTATTTTGTTTATTTATTTTTATGTTGTGCTGAGGACCGAACTCAGGGTCTCACACGTAAGGGTGAGTGCTCTACTGCTGAGCCACAACCCCAACCCCTAACAAGAATTTCTCAGTGAAGTGTTTTTTCCTGTTCATCTTAGATCTCTAGACAGTGTCTCTAGATAGGCCTGGAAGCCCATGACACTGACTTCCCTCTGTTTTTATTTTTAAATCAAATCTATTAAAATATAATTTACATATAATAAATGCACACATTTTAAGTGAGAAAGTCAGGTGGGACTTCTTTAATAATGAAGAAATGACAAGGTGGTATGTAAATTAAAACAAGAGGAGAAATAATGGGTGGCTACTCTTAAAAGATATCAATACCAAGGAGCCATAGGCTTTAAAAAAGAATGGAGAAATGATTTAGAAGTGATAATGGGGAGAAGACCTTGAGGTACATGGGAGACTAGACACAAAATGGACTTCATTTGGAGAGAAGCATGGAGAATTGGGTCCTCAGGAGTGGCTGCATTTCATATAAAACAGGGTTGTGAACCATGCCATAGGTCCCCACTGCTCACATAGGTCTTATTCCCATAAACTCTTAGACTACTTTTAGTTTTTTAATTTATTTTTACCAAAGCGAAATTTAAATATATTTTTAAAAACTAAAAAATTCATAAGATTCATACAGAAATTGTCAATCACTTTAAGAGCTTCCTGATTTCTTAGTAAAAGCATGCTTTTATTACTGTTTCATAACTTCTTGTTTTACTTCTGGATCTATTTTCCTAACTGAACCATACACCTTTTATTTTTCAACTGATTTTCCTAATATCAAAATTTTAGGGTAAACATATGGGGCTTAATAATCTTGTAGTGGCTACATGAGCACTACTCAGTTCATTATATCACAAAGGAAATTTATTTGCTTACATAATTGATTAAATTTTTTTCATTATAAAGTTTGTGAATTTTGATAGACCTACTGGTAATTTACCTAGACACTTTCCTATACAACTGTTCATTTTTCAAAATATGTAAGTTTTATTTATTTTTTTCCTAAAAGTGTCCCCCTGGGAGTCTTCTATTCTTTGGCTTCACTCAGAACTAGTTCTTTCAGCTTGTGGCACAACCATCTAGAACTTTCTTGTTTGTCTTTTCTTCTGATTTCCTGCGCCTGCAGCCTTCATTTTCTGTCTTCTTGGTTCACTCTCTACTTCAGTGAGACTCACATCATAGTTTACTAAAGGAGAATATATTACACTAAAATCTCGAGACCTTGCATATTTAAATATGTCTTTATCCTTCCTTCAAATATAGTTGATAATCTAACTAACTATAGAAAATTAGGCTGGAAATAATTAGCCTCAGAAATTTGAAACTTTCATTCTATTCAAGCTACTGACATTGCCAGTTGGAAGTATTCTGATTTTTGATTTTACAATATTAATACTTGCATCCTCCACCCTTCAATGCTTTTAATAGTTTCTATTTGTCTTTGGAGTTCTCAAATTTTTGATGTTTTTCCTTGGTGAAGGCAATATTAATCCATTTGTTTGGCACTCAGGGATCTGAAATGGATGTTTATGTACTTTGGGTTGGGTCTTGAAAAAAATTGTTTGTGTTATTTATATGACAATATATACCCTGTCCATTCTCTTTTTCTCAGACTGGAATTCCTTTTACTTGAATGTCAAATATGGCCAACTACTGTAAATTTTCCTCCTTACTTTTAGTTTTTATTTACTTTTTTATTTCACTTCATAAAGTATTTTTGAGAGATTTTAACAAATTTTGAAAATCAAAAGTTTTGTGATCATATTTTTGTTATCTAAAAATTATTATTTTCTGAGTGCTTTTTTTAAAATTAGCATCCTTTTTAAGTACATGTAGTATATTTTAGTTACATTTTATAATTATTTTAATTATATTTTAATTATGTGAAATCTACTAGTTAATAGATGATGCATATTAATCATCTCTCTATATATTATTTTCTTTTGATTCTACCATAGTCTCTATTGCTCCTGACTGCTTGTTTGCTTTGGTACCTAGATATCATATAACAGGCCTTTCTTAATTGTCAGGTGATTGTAAAGGTTTGTTGATGGCAATATTTCACTAATAAATCAGAGACTGGTGATTTCATTAGTGTACTCAATACTCAGTACTGGCTTTTTCTCTGAGTTTCTCTTTAAGAGAATATCTTCAGTCTCATACTATAGATATAAACCAAAATTCTGGGGGTCCAGTGGGTTTCAATCCTCATAGATCATATTTTGCTCAATTTCCCAGATTTTGGTTCTAGAACCTCTCCCTGACCTTTGTCTAGTATCTTAAGTCAAAAAATATTCAGTTCAGCCTCACTGGAGAGTTACTGGCTGGACTTCGCACAATGGAGAAGAATTTCTTGGCTATTTCAAGTGACCTAGGGGTTTCACTGCATGCTATAAAGATTTTCAGCCAATCCTTCTTCTGTTTTGAAACTACACAATATTTCTGTTTACCGGGTATCTCTAATTTTTACTCATTACACATCTCATTCTTAAGATTTTACAGGGTTCTAAGATATATATTTTTTCATTTCCTGGTTTCCATACCTTTGAGCTCTGAAGTAACATCTTTTATTCTGCTTTGCATAGTTAGATTTTTAAATTTAATTTAATTTTATTTTTTAAATTTTTAAATTTTTTTTTTGATACTAGGGATTAGACCAGGGCACTTTATCATGGACCTAAAACACCAGTTTTTTTTATTCATTATTTTGAGGCAGAGTCTTTCAAGTTGTTGAAGGTCTCTCAAAGTTGTAAGGATCATCCTGTCTCAGCCTCCCCAGTCACTGAGATTATGTGAGGTATGCACCACCACATACTTAGCCTTGGTATACTATTGGCTTTCTATTTTCTAAACTTCAAAAGATACTTTTTTCTTGCTTTCTGGGCATTTTTTTCCTTATTCTCATTGTCTTTATAGATTAGTATCTCATTAATTTCTTCATTGTAAGTGTGGTGGGGTTTTAAGGAGTGTTGGTGATAAATATATGTATTCAATCAACAGTTTCACTAGAAATTCTAACCTATATTTTAAAGGTCTCAGAGTTTATTTAATAAAAATAAGGAGTTTTTCCAAGTCTGTGGCAAAATGGATTAGAGATAGCAGTCAAATACTTCATGTTGTGAGAATGATAGGTATGTTTCATCATGCTGAGAGTCAAGTATGTTTACATTAAATCTTATCGTTTCAATGATAAACCTTGGAAGTACTCTTTTGTTGGCAACAGAAGTCTATATATTGTTGACTAAAATGTAAAACTTTTTCACAGAATGCTGTTTGAGTAAACTCTTTCAAAGTTACTGTCCTGAAATTCTGCAGGAGGGAAAGGAAAATGGTGCAATAAGGGTAATATTAAATCCAGAGAGCCTCATACAGAGAAAGGATTGTTCTAATCTAACCTTAAATGTTCAGACTACATTTAAATCCTATTATTTTATATTTTCTACATATTTGCTTTGTTTACCTTTGGAAAGTTACTGAATTTAACATTGAGGTAAACTGTTGCAGAACTGTTTCAGTATTATTTTTGAATTAATGATTGCAGTGAATTTTAGGGTTAGGATATCCTTTCAGAAAACTGAAATTTATTAACTTTGATGGATATCTATTAAAGATTTTTACATTATAATTTTGACCTCTTAAAGAATACTCCTTTCCTTTTTTGACAAATATATATCTTAATGATGACCTAAATGCTGCATTACCTTGGAACTAATGTGTAGTTTACCATATGTGGCATCTCAATTTCTGAAAATATTTATTTAATAAAGAAAGAAAAGAAACACTCCATAAATATTCATGTCAGTAGAGTAAGACACTTCAACATTTCATAAATATTCAAATGTGAAATTGGTTCTATAGTCACTGAAATATGTTAATTTTTTTATGTTTACCAACTACAATATATGTATGATATGTTCTGGTATCAAACATTAAAATAATATTATAATTTTATGGTCCCTAAAAAGCAAATTATAAAGTGTCAACTTTTATAAATCTGAAAAAATTTTAAAATATTCTAAATAAAAGAATTTATTATTAATATATTGCTTTCCATCAAGAGTCAGAATTGTCATTTATTAATTTATTCTTTTTTAATTGGTTTTATTTTTTAAATATATGAGAGTGGAATGCATCACAATTCTTATTACATATGTAGGAAAAATTTTCATATCTGTATATAAAGTATGTTCACAATAATTCATGTCTTCATACACGTACTTTGGATAATGATGTCCATCACTTTCCTCCATTATTGCTAAGCCCCTGCTCCCCCCTTCCCCTCCCACCCCTCTGCCCTATCTAGAGTTTGTCAATTCCTGTCTATCTATCTATCTATCTTTCTTTCTTAGAGAAAACATTCGCCATTTGTTTTTTTGGATTGGTTAACTTCACTTAGCATCATCTTCTCCAACTGTATCCATTTATATGCAAAGGCCATTATTTTATTCTCTTTCATTGATGAATAATATTTCATTTTGTATATATGCCACATTTTTTAATCCATTCATCTACTGAAGGGCATCTAGGTTGGTTCCACAGTTTAGCTATTGTGAATTGTGCTGCTATAAACATTGATGTGGCTGTGACTCTGTAGTATGCTGTTTTTAAGTCCTTTGGGTATAGACTGAGGAGAGGGATAGCTGGGTCAAATGATAGTTCCATTCCCAGATTTCCAAGGAATTTCCATACTGGTTTCCATATTGGCTGTACCAATTTGGAGTTCCACCAGCAATGTATGAGTGTGCCTTTTCCCCCCACATTCTTGCCAACACTTAATATTGTTTGTCTTCATAATAGCTGCCTTTCTGACTGGAGTGAGATGCTATCTTAGAGTTGTTTTGATTTGCATTTCTTTAATTACTAGAGATGATGAGGATTTTTTCATATATTTATTGATTGATTGAATATCATCTTCTGAGAAGTTTCTGTTCACGTCCTTGGCCCATTTATTGATTGAATTATTTGGTCTTTTGGTGTTTAGCGCTTTTAGTTCTTTATATAACCTATAGCTTAGTGCTCTTTCTAATGTGTGAGGGGTAAAAATTTGCTCCCAAGATTTAGGTTCTCTATTCACCTCACAGATTGTTTCTTTTGCTGAGAAAAAGAATTTTTAGTTTGAGTCCATCCCATTTATTGATTCTTGATTTTAATTTTTGCACTATAGGAGTCTTATTAAGGAATTTGGGGCCTAATCCCACATGATGAAGATTAGGGCCTGCTTTTTCTTCTATTAGAGACACAAGAGTCTCTGGTTTAATTCCTAGGTCCTTGATCCACTTTGAGTTGAGTTTTGTGCATGGTGAGAGATAAGGGTTTAATTTCATATGGATTTCCATTTCTCCCAGCACCATTTGTTGAAGAGGCTGTCTTTTCTCTAATGCATGTTTTTAGCACTTTTGTCTAATATAAGATAATTGTAATTTTGTGGGTTAGTCTCTATGTCCTCTATTCTGTAAGTTTGTTCTACCAGTCTGTTTTGGTGCCAATAACATGCTATTTTTGTTACTATTGCTTTGTAGTATAGCTTAAGGTCTGGTAGAGTGATGCTACCTGCTTTACTCTTCCTGCTAAGGATTGCTTTAGCTCTTCTGGATCTCTTATTTTTACAGATGAATTTTATGATTGTTTTTTCTATTTCTATGATGAATGCCATTGGGATTTTGATTGGAATTGCATTAAATGTGTATAGTGCTTTTGATAGTATGGTCATTTTGTTAACGTTAATTCTGCCTATCCAAGAGCAAGGGAAATCTTTTCATCTTCTAAGGTCTTCTTTGATTTCTTTCTTTAGGGTTCTGTAGTTTTCATTGTATAGATCTTTCACATCTTTCATTATGTTGATTCCCAAGTATTTTATTTTTTTTTGAAGCCATTGTAAATGGGGTAGATTTTCTCATTTCCCTCTCAGAGGATTTGTCACTGATATACAGAAATGCCTTTGATTTATGGGTGTTGATTATTAAATTCTGCTACTTTGCTGAATTCATTTACTAGTTCTAGAAGTTTTCTGGTGGAGCTCTTTGGGTCTTCTAGGTATAGAATCATATCATCAGCAAATAGTGCTAATTTAAGTTCTTCTTTTCCTATATGTATCCCTTTAATTTCTTTCATCTGTCTAACTGCTCTAGTGTTTAAAGGACTATGTTAAATAGAAGTGGTGAAAGAGGGCATCCCTGTCTTGTCCAGTTTTTAGAGGGAATTCCTTTAATTTTTCTCCATTTAGAATGATGTTGGCCTGGGGCTTAGCATAAATATCCTTTATGATGTTGAGATATGTTCCTGTTATCCCTAGTTTTTCTAGTGTTTTGAACATGAAGCAGTGCTGTATTTTGTCGAATGCTCTTCCTGAATCTATTGAGATGATCGTATGATTCTTATATTTGAGTTTATTGATGTGATGAATTACGTTTATTGATTTCCGTGTGTTGAACCAAACTCGCATACCTGGGATAAACCCCACTTGATCATGGTGCACAATCTTTTTGATATGTTTTGGCATTCAATTTGCCAAAATTTTATTGAGATTTTTTGCATCTATATTCATTAGAGATATTGGTCTAAAATTTTCTTTCTTTGACATGTCTTTGCCTGGTTTTGGAATCAGGGTGATATTGGCCTCATAGAATGATTTTGGAAGTGGTGCTTCTTTTTCTATTTCCTGAAATAAATTGAAGAATATTGGTATTAGTTCTTCTTTTAAGGTCATGTAGAACTTGGCTGTGTAACCATCCAGTCCTGGACTTTTCTTGGTTGGTAGGCTTATGATGGTGTCTTCTATTTCATCACTTGATATTGGTCTGATTAAATTGTATATTTATCTTCCTGATTCAATCTGGGAAAGTTGTATGACTTAAGAATTTTTTGAATGCCTTCAATACCTTCTATTTTATTAGAGTATAAGTTTTCAAAATAATTTCTAATTATGCTCTGTATTTCTGCAGTGTCTGTTTTAATATTACCTTTTCCATCACATATGATGGTAATTTGAGTTCTCTCTCTCTTTCTCTTTAGAGTAACTAAGGGTCTGTCAATTTTATTTATTTTTTCAAAGAACCAACATTTTGTTTTGTCAGTTTTTTCAATTGTTTCTTTGATTTTAATTTCAGCTCTAATTTTAATTATTTCTTGCCTTATACTGCTTTTGCTGTTGATTTGTTCTTCTTTTTCTAGGGCTTTGAGATGTAATGTTAGGTCATTTATTTGTTGACTTTTTCTTCATTTAAGGAATGAACTCCATGCAATGAACTTTCCTCTTAGAACTGCTTTCATAGTGTCCCAGAGATTTTGATATGTTGTGTCTATGTTCTCATTTACCTCTAAGAATTTTTTAATCTCCTCTTTGATGTCTTCTGCAACCCATTGTTCATTCAGTAGCATATTGTTTAGTCTCCAGGTGTTGGAGTAATTTTTATTTTTTACTTTGTCATTGATTTCCGATTTCATTCCATTATGATCTGATAAAATACATGGTAGTATCTCTACATTTTTTATTTGCCAAGAGTTGTTTTGTAGCATAGTATATGGTCTATTTTAGAGAAGGATCCATGTGCTACTGAGAAGAAAGTGTATGTGCTTGATGCAGGTTGAAACATTCTATATATGTCAGTTAAGTCTAAATTATTGATTGTATTATTGAGTTCTATACATTCTTTATTCAACTTTGTTTTGAAGATCTATCCAGTGGTGAGAGAGGTGTGTTAAAGTCACCCAAGATTATTGTGTTGTGATCAATTTGAGTCTTGAGCTTGAGAAGCATTTGTTTGATGAATGTAGCTTCACCATTATCTGGTGAATATATATTTATGATTGTTATGTCTTGTTGGTGTATTATTTCCTTGAGATGTATGTAATGTCCATCTTTATCCCTTTTGATTAAC
Source organism: Marmota marmota marmota (assembly GCF_001458135.2). Classification (NCBI taxonomy): domain Eukaryota; kingdom Metazoa; phylum Chordata; class Mammalia; order Rodentia; family Sciuridae; genus Marmota; species Marmota marmota. The sequence continues at coordinate 821,421 of NW_025999842.1, read as the reverse complement.
TTTGGCTTGAAGTCTACTTTATTTGATACAAGGATAGAAATCCCTGGTCCCTTCCACAGTCCATATGAGTGGTATGATTTTTCCCAACCTTTCACCTTCAGTCTGTGTATGTCTTTTCCTATCAGATGAGTCTCCCGGAGACAGCATATTGTTGGGTCTTTTTTTAAAATCCAGTCTGCTAGTCTATATCTTTTGATTGGTGAGTTTAAGCCATTAGCATTCAGGATTACTATTGAGACATGGTTTGTATTCCCAGCCATATTTGTTTCTTTTTGTTATTTAACTTTACTTGATTTTTCTTCTTTGATTGGTTTTTCCTTTAGTGTATTCGCTTTCCTCCCTCTGCTGATTTTCATTGTTGTTTTTTTTGTTTCCTCTTCATGGAATATTTTTCCAAGGATGTTTATTAGTGTTGGTTTTCTAGCTATAAATTCTTTTAACTTTTGTTTATCATAGAAGGTTTTAATTTCATCTTCAAATCTAAAGCTTAATTTTGCTGGATACAAGATTCTTGATTGGCACTGATTTTCTTTCAGAGCTTGATATATGTTATTCCAAGATTTTCTAGCTTTCAGGGTCTGTGTTGAAAATCTGCTGTTATCCTAATTGGTTTTCCCCTAGATGTAATCTGATTCCTTTCTCTTGTGGCTTTTAAAATTCTCTCCTTATTCTGTATGTTGGGCATTTTCATTATAATGTGCCTTGGTATGGATCTGTTGTGATTTTGTACATTCAGCATCCTGTAGGCTTCTTGAATTTGGATTTCCAATTCATTCTTCATGTTTGGAAAATTTTCTGATGTTATTTCATTGAATAGATTGTTCATTCCTGTGGTTTGGACCTCTATGCCTTCCTCTATCCCAATAACTCTTAAATTCGGTCTTTTTATGCTATCCCATATTTCTTGAATGTTCTGCCTACTGTTTCTTACCATTATCACTATGTGATCTATATTCTTTTCAAGATTATATATTTTGTCTTCACTGTCTGATGGCCTATCTTCAAAGTGTTATACTCTGTTGATGATGCTTTCATTTGAGCTTTTAATTTAGTTTATTCTTTCTTTCATTTCAAGGATTTCTGTATAATTTTTTTAGAACTTCTATATCCCTATTGAAGTAATCTTTTGGTTCCTGTATTTATTTATGTAGCTCCTTATCAAAGTGATCTTTCACTGCCTGTATTTACTTTCTTATAACTTCCTTGAGTTCACAGAACATTTTAACCATGTACATCCTAAATTCCTTCTCTTTCCTTTCTTCTGCTGTGACTGCCAATGATTCTAAACAAGTGGTGTCTTCATTTGTTTGGGGCACTTTCTTCCCTTGTTTTTTTTTTTTTTTTAGGTACTGGGGATTGAACTCAGGGGCACTCAACCAACTGAGCCACATCCCAGCCTTATTCTTGTATTTTATTTATTTATTTATTTATTTATTTTTTTAGAATTTTCTTTTAATATTTATTTTTTAGTTTTCGGCGGACACAACATCTCTGTTTGTATGTGGTGCTGAGGATCGAACCTGGGCCGCACGCACGCGAGGCGAACACGCTACCGCTTGAGCCACATCCCCAGCCCTCTTCCCTTGTTTTTTATGTTGCTTGTGTGTCGTACTTTCCAGCTCTGTGGGTCTAGATTGTTATTGTTTTTACGCTATAGGTTTGTAGTGCTCTTTTAGGGTTCAAAGACCTCCCCTTTGTGGGGAAGGACAATGTTAACAGATTCCAATATCAACAATATACCACCTATGAACAATTTGTTGTTATTAAGATGTTTACAGTTTAGTCTCGATGTACAGAAATGTTGGATTCAATTATTATCTAAAATATAATCAGTAGTTGTGTAAAATGGTTTACAGTTTCTGACAGAGGACTTATAAACTAGGGGTGGGACTTAGGACGATATGCTGAGGAGGTAGGATATGAGGATATAGAGTTAATATATCTTAGGAAGTATGAAGGAGAAATCTAGTAAAGAGGATTAGTAGTAAGAAAAAAGATAGGAAGTAATTTATGGTAGGCAAGTACATGGGATGACAGTAGAGCACATAAAACAAACACACGTATGTATTTAGAAAAATGCAGATGTTAAACCAGTAAAATTTGGAGGGGGAAAGAAAAATGAAAGAAAAAAGGGCATATACAACACCTCTATATTATATTATTCAGATGACTCAGTCCTCAAAGTCCTATTTCATGCAAAGTTCTTGGTTTCACATATATTGGGGATGTGAGGACCAGAGGATAAAGGGGTAAAAGAGAAAAAACAAACGAATAAAAAACTCGAAGGAAGAAACCAGGGTTGTAGCTAGCTTTAGAGATCTGTATCTTTCCTGCTTCTCATTCAGTAAGTGGGGTCATCTGTTGTAAGCTGATGTCTCTGCCCACCAGATGGTGGAGGTAACCAGTGTGGGAAGACTGGTCCTGGCGCAGGGTGCCTGGATGTGGGGAGTGGCACCCACTAGTCCCTGAAGAAAGACTGCACCTCACAGGTCTCTTTTTGGGACCGCTCTCATATGACTTGAGTGCCTGGTACTATCTCCCTCTCTTGCCTGGAGATTTCCCAGTTCCTGGTCTCTTGTTTTATTCTTTATGTTAATTGATAGGATATAATTCAAGGAAAATGGATTGACACATTTGTGCTTTTTTCAAGGTTTATAAAACTTAGAATGGAAAATAGAAAAATTCTATTTTTTTTCTAGAAAGAGGGTATTTCTTTGAATGTACATAGCCCTTGTTCTAACAAAGATAATGGAATTCTGCATTTAATTCTAAAAAAACAATGTATTTGCTACCTATACACACTATACTTTGGGTTGCTTTGCACTCTTAAAGAAACCACATGAGCTGTATCATGGACATTTTATCTTTAGAACATATGTAGTTACATGCATGCATTGGACATTTACTTATCTTTACTTTTTTCCCTATTGTTTCTTCTTTCTCATTTTACAATTGAAGTTTAAAAACCTATGGGTTTTTTTTTTTCTTTCTAATTTTCATGTTATGGAAGTATAAGCCTGATGTACCCTAAGAACTTATTTCATGTGTTTTAGCATAAGAGATAGGAGGTAGGGTACCTATTAAGTAATGAAATGCTTTTCCCTTTTATATAATTGTATCATTTGTAGCTTCTAAAATAATTTTACCTTTTGAATATTTCTTGCAAAAAAAACCAAAAAAACTAATATTCTCACACTTTGTCATTTCTTTTTCTATTCTTGAGTAGAAAATAATTCAATTTCAGTCTTTTCAAGGGCAATATTTTTCTCCATGTATTTAGATACCTTTACAGTGCTAAAATAAATGTTTTGAAGGCATCTGCAAAGTAATCTGAGTACACAAACCTTGTCAAATTTTGTGGATTTTCCTACAATTTTTATGGCTTTTTTCTGTGTATATTTTCATGCCAATTTATTTTAGTAGCAAAAGGTACATTTATTAACTTCTCCACAGAATTCAATTCAGTTTTCATAGGAACATTTATATTTATCACTTGCATTTCTTCAACTTGTGTTATAATTAGAATAACATCCAAAACTATCATAAACTTGTTTGCGTGAAAACATAACTGACTCCTCAAAACTGGTAGAAACAGAAAATACCCAATAGACTGTTGCTCAACAGCTTTGAATATGTGTGCCACAGTAACAATTAACTATATTTTAATGAGTCTGAAGAAATGAAAAGCATTGGCCAGTCCAATGAATCAGTTATGTAGAAGCCTATAAAGGGATTTATTGCCATTGCAGAATTCTGAGCATATGCCAAGAGTGAGAGACGGATGATAGAACTAGGAGAACCCTTGATATGCTTCTGAAGAAACAGGGATGATTTCTTTCATTGGTATGCAAAGCTTGCATAGGTGTAGGTTTATGTATAATTTTTATTTACCAATTAAAAATTAATTAGAAAAAATTATTTAAATCAATGATGGGATGTCCATATGACAGACTATCTATAAAGTAATACCATGCATCAAGAAGCTAATATAAGAACTTAAAAAGAAAGATGCCCATGAGGCATACTTAACTATTTGTGATTGTCTATGTGTGCCTGTGTGTCTGTTTAACTGCTCCAATAGTGGATTTACAGTGGGTGTGGGGGAAAATTACTCTTTATATACTTCAAGCTGTGTTTATGTTACAATCATGGATTGCTTCTATAATGTTACAGGAAAAAAAAAAAGATGGATGCCCTGCTCTTGAAGATTATCTTTCCATTTGAAATATGTCTTAATTTCTCCCCCCCCGCCACTTTTTGTTGAGATGCAGAGTCTCATACTGATATCATCCACTGAAAACAAGGTAAAAGAGAAGCCTAGGGAAGAGAATTTCATGCTATGAATGCCAATCACGTTATAAATAATAGGGATTAAATGAAATTTTATATATATATATATACACACACACACACACACACACACACACACATATATATATGCTGAAAATCTTATCTTGCACATAATAAACACTATATTTTTTACTTAATTAGCAACAGTCCCATTAATGTTACAGAATCTCATCAAATCTGTGCTCATAGAAGTTCTTCCTTCAAGGACATTCTTTTTTTTTTTTTTGGTTGGGGGTGGGTACCGGTGATTGGACTCAGGGGTATTCGACCACTGAGCTATATCCCCATCCTATTTTATATTTTATTTAGAGACAGGGTCTCACTGAGTTGCTTAGTCCCTCGCTTTTGCTGAGGCTGACTTTGAACTCACGATCTTTCTACCTCAGTCACCCGAGCTGCTGGGATTTCAGGTGTGAGTCACTGGGCTGGCTCCAAAGCCACTCTTGACAGATCTGAACTTTGAGATTAAAAAGAGTATGGGATCTGGAGTCAGATCTGGTTCTGAACCCAGGCTTCATCTCTTATAGCTATGTGTTCATTGGCAGTTATTTTAGTTCTCTTTACTGCAAGTTTGTATTCTGTAAGATAGTTATTGTAATAAGTACCACTGGGGTTTGTGAATATAAAAGAACTTAAAGGAGTATAGGCACTGGGTGGTAGGGAACATCCAGTTGCTCAGGTACCTCCTCCATCTGTGACTCTCCATTACTTCCTGCTTTTCTCTGTTTGATTGGATAATCTTCCTTTCCCATTTTTTCTTGTTTTGCTTTTGTTTTTGTTTTGACCAGGAGGAGGAGTCTGTGTATTCTTTCCCTCTCTCTCTTAGTGTTTTATTTGCAAGATAATTCCTCCACAGACATGCACCAAATGCTGTTATATTATAATACTGTAATTCTGATTATTATAGTTGTTATCAAATTTCTTATACCATTTGAGTGTCTATCAAGAGAGAATAAACATTAAAAGCTATCTCCTTTTGCGCTTTTTTCATATTCATAGATACTTAATTGGAGCACAACTTTAATTATTCATTTCTTCTCCAATAGTTTCATTTATTTTTTTTATGATTTTGGGAAAAATTTAGGACATCTAACTCACTTGTCCCCCAAACAGAATTCTTTTGTTGTTGTATGACAACTTCAAATGACTAACATGCCTTAATGTAGTTTTTATCTTGTGAAATTGCCTAGGATTCCAGAGAAAACACACACACACATACACATACACACGCACATGCACACACACATACACACACACAAATATGTGTGGTCTTTTCTTAAACAAATTCTCATTATAAAAAGGTAACCTAAAAGGGTAAGGCAGCAAAATTAGGTGAAATAGGTTAAACATTGTGATTTTATCCCTTGTCAACATACACCAAATATGTCTACATTTTCTATTCCATGTAAATGAAGAGCATCTCCAGTGTGTGCATCACATAAGGCTGATATCATGAGCATAGAGCACTCTCCATCTTCTGCACTGTGTTTTCTGAGATCACTTTAAGTTTTATGGTTCATGAAGGAAGAGATCCCAGTTTTGTCTCACATGAAGTTTATTTAATAGTGAAGGGCTCTCTTTAATAAAATGAACACAAAATTAAAATACAAAGTTATATACAAATATGAGCTTTTATTGAGATAAGAATATTAAAGCACAACTTGCAAAATTTAAAAAACTGATGTATTCCACAAATATTTGAAAATTCAGAAAAGTAATGCCTCACAAATTCTGCAATATCCTTGCACCTTGATTACCTCATTATAAGACAAATAATTTATAATATTCTTTTTAATAATATAGAGACTATTTCTTCTAGGATAGCTGAATAAAATTTGTGCTTTATTATTAATAACTGGGGTATATTTAATATGAGATTTTTACAATGAGATATACTTACCATTTCTATTACCTCTCTTGGCTTATGCCATATTGATGCAGGAATTCTAATAAATTCTATTGGGAGGGATTCCTGTAAAATACATTATGTTGCTGGTAGTTATATATACAGCATTAGTGAAAAAAAGTTTTATATATATATATACACAGCATTAGTGAAAAATTCCCTAAAAGAATATAGAACTTCCATTTTTGACTGGCAACAATATGAACTGAATTTTCTTCTAAAATTTTACATCTCTGATAACTAGAAGATTTTTCAATAATCCGGCTTCTTGCGCCATTTGTTTCAAACCTAATTTACTCTCTATTACCTATCATTCTCCTGAGCTAGAGACCTTAGGGCATGTTTATATCACATGATGATTCTCAGGTCTATATGTTCATTTCAGTGTTGACTGGCATGTTGGTAACAACTTACATGTGAAAAACTTGGAAACAAATGTGTTAGAACCAAGTAAATTTACCTTCAACTCAACTTTTTTTAAAGCCATAAACATCTACAGACACTACATTGATAACTGACTCTAGGTATTTGTGAATGGGAGAAGTCGGAGAGGAAGGAGACAGCCGTATAAACAATTGCTCTTAAAATATCTCATTAAAATATCTCATTATTGAAAATTTTAGAAAAGCCAGTGATTGCATGAGTGTATCACAAGTGAAGCTCCTAGAGCCCAGTAAAGGCTCCAGGGAGTGAGGAGGCCTAGAGACAAGCTTCATCAGACTCACAGTAAATCTCCCTCTGCTTCCAGGAACTTCTGCATACAAGGTTTCCCCAGAGGGCCCTGCTCTCCCACCTCAGATATACCACATCTGATTTTGTGTCTGATAGTGCTTTCCTAGTGAGCTTTTCCTCAAAAATGAAGAGACTCCAAAGGCACTGACACTGTGACCTAAGAACTGCTCTCTGCTCCTCAGAGAACTAGTACTGTGTGGCTATTAAAAATGAATGACTCTCTACCTTATGGAAACAAGAATGTTAGATGGAAGCAAAAAAGACTGTGTTGATCTCAAAAAGGGAGGCCTCCTTCAAACTGCTGAAGGAAGAAAGATGAATATTGAAAAGCCCAGGAATATCCACAAGATTCCCAATGGCTGTCTAACAAGAGGTCTGTGACAAATTAACAACTATCCAGAATCTTGTTCTCAGTCTTCTAGGCTAAGAAGGCACATGATTTATATTAGTTTCATAGAGTCGGGTGGATGAAGAGATCAGCTTACAATAACTGGGTTCTCCAGAGAATGCAGTATAATCCTAGGTGTCAAATTATTAATTTATGGTAAGACAAAACTCCTCACAAACCAAAAGACTTGTGTTATTGTGACAAGGTTTCCCTGCTTATAGACTAGTTTGAATGGCAAGTCTGATCATTACCATGCAGATGTCCAGTCAGTGTGAATGAACAAACATGGTGTTTTTGTCAGCTTTTTCAATGCTGTGACTAAAGGACCTGACCATAACAATTGTGGGGGAGGAAACGTTTCTTTGAGGGCTCACCATTTCAGAGGCCTTAGTCCAGAGAAGGTTTAGGTGCTCAGGGCTCGAGGTGAAGCTGAACATTATGTTGGAAGAGGGTGGTGGAGGGAGGCAGCACACTAAGGAAGCAGAGAGAGAGACTCCACTCTACAGATACAAAATACATACCTCATAGCCATGCTCCAATTCCCATGTCCTCCTTCTTGCATTGTCACATGCGTGAGCTTTCCGGGTACACCACATCTAAACCATAACGCGTGGAGTGTATGTGGACTTCAGCAAAGTTTCCCAGTCAGTGTATTTTGAGCGATCCTTTCACAAGTGTACCAGTCTCCCTTGACTTTGTTAGGAACACAGTAGTGCATTTTTCAGGTATGTTCTTTGTGATTGACACAATCTCTGTTCACACACATTCATACCATTGTCATGACTGCAGCCAAGCACTGTGCTGAATTGGTAGCTACATTTTAACCTTTAGGTGACATACCATACAAACTTTCTATCATTTTGTTCCTAAATCCTTATATTTGAACATTAAATAGTACTCATAATTTTATTTTTTGTTCCATCAATCATAAACACTCAATTTTTTATTCTCTGCTTTATAACATACAGATATTAGTACTATTGACTCTTCCTCTAAGTTCTTTCAACTTCTGTTATTTGTATTTATTTTTTACATTGTCAAGATTGGACAATTATCTAGTATATATTACATGAAAAGGGAAATCCATTAAATCTTAAATTAAGAATATTTCCATTCTGCGTATGTCATGATGGTTAAAAAAATAGACCAACAAAGTTTCATGCATAATAACCATAGTCTTTCAGAACTGGAACATTTCGTCACTAAAAATCCCCTGTCAAGAAGCCTCAGAATATTCAATATGAGATGTACATATGTCCTTAAGAGATGAACACTGAGGCCAATCAGGTCAATCAAGTCAAGACAGCCAATATTATTGGCTACCCATGTCAGGTAGGTGGTCTGACATTATTTTCTATTAAACTCATGTTTCCACTGACTTCTTTGTGTACACACAGGTGTTCATGCTCTGCCTACATGAATTTATACAGTCAACATGCAATTCAGGTGTTGCTTGCTTCTTTAATCTTGCAAATGTGGAAAACTACTCACAATACTTATGATACTATGATTTTGTAATTCCATTTCACTGAGTAGTGTCTTTTTCCCCTTTCTTTTCTTTCCCTTTTGGTACTGGAGATTGATCCCAGGTGTGATTTACCACCGGACTATGTCCTCAGTCCTTTTACTTTTTATTTTTCAGACAGGGCCTCACTAAGTTGTGAAGGTTAGCTTTGAACTTGTGATCCTTCTGTCTTGGTGCCCAGGTGGCTGGGATTACAGGTGTGAACTACTGTACCTGGCATTTCATTTCATTTCACTGGCTCAGTGGTTTGTTTTCCAGTTACCCCCCTTTTCCTCATCAATATTTGCCTTCAGTATATAATCTTTCCTTCACTTTGTCGTATTTCATCTAATGCAGTTACATTGAACAAAGTAGGATCATGATGAGAACAAAAATTCCAAGAGGTGCGTGGTGCACAACTATCATAACAGCTACTCAGGAGACTGAAGCAGGAGGATCAGAAGTTTGAGGCCAGCCTCAGCAATTTAAAGAGACCCTGACTCAGAAAATGAAAAAGGTTGGTGATGTAGCTCAGTGGTAGAGTGCTCCTGAGTTTAATCCCTAGTACCTAAAAAGTAAAGAAAATAATAGAGAAAACACAAGAATTTCTCTTGGGGAATCACAGAAACCCCAAGTTCCACATGTTAAAAGCTAAATTCATCAACCAGAATCCAGCCTGTATTCCCCATTTAAGGACACCCAATGCCAAGACCAAAAACCCAGAAGGCTTCCTACTTCCCTTCTTTTGGTCTCTGTCCTTCCTGCTGTGAAGTCTTATCTGCTGGGCCCTATAAAGACCAGTTGGATCGGGGCAGTTTTCTCTGTCCTCACTTCTGCTACCTCTGTTTGGTCCCAATGAAATTTTGAATTCTCTTACTGAAGAACTGTTCCCTCTTCATTGTTCTCCTTGCATACAGTCTTGCTCA
>NW_025999842.1:786614-804033 GCF_001458135.2 Marmota marmota marmota | reverse complement strand
CTCAGCAGGCCGCTGGGCCTGCTCTGTGGATGGTCACAGTTCCCTCTACCTTGCCAGCGCAGGGGGAGGGGGCGGCTCTGCCTCTCAGCAGGCAGCTGCTCCTCTTCTGCTGGTGGGTCAAGAAATAACTTTTTTAAAAGGAAAAATTATCTTTAACTTTATTTACTCAGGGAATCATGGGGTATATTTTATAAATAATATTCTTCTATCTTTATCTATAAATAATGTTCTTCTATCATTTGTCTTCATGCATCAATATAAATAAGCTGAAATACAAGTGTCTTTACAGTATATATCACATAGCCTAGAGATAAGGGTTATCAGATAACAGTTATCAGATAACAATTAACAGATAACTGATAACAGTTATCATACATTTTCAAGATCTGAGCTTTCAAGGTATGTACATGTGTTTTTCTTTGTTTGTTTGTTTGATTGGTTGGTTTTTTAAGTACCAAAATAATTTTATCTTTAAAAATTCAGTTCTTAATTTATATTAATGGCATTTTAGGAATTATTACAACAAAAAATAGTTTTAAAAACATCCAATTTTTTTTTATTTTTCCTCTTAAATTTTTAGTAAGAGCTGGGAATGGTTGTGCATATCTATAATTACAGTGGCTTGTGTGGCTGAGTTAGGAGGATTTCAAGTTCAAAGGCAGTCTCAGCAAAAGCAGGGTGCTAAGCAACTCAGTGAAACTCTCTCTAAATAAAATACACAAAAGGGCAGGAGATGGTGGTTCAGTGGTCCAGTGCCCTTGAGTTCAATCCCTGGTTCCCTCCAAAAAAATATTTTGGTAAGGGGTTTTTAAGAATGTGCTATAATAAGCATACAGATTACTCTTTATTGAAATGTAAATAAACTACTTCATACATGAATTTCTTTTCATAGTGAGAGGTACCAAACTGGGTACAAAGTTAAGGTTTTTTAGTTGTCTACTTTATGAACATCATTTTGATAATGTTGTCTCTGGGGTCAGTAAAAGGTTACATAGAAGTAAAAATGCCACAAATAAGCTCTTTATGATACTTTAAAATGGACACATTTTAATTTTGACACTATAGAAAATAATATCCCCTCCAACTTCCTGCCTTGTGGGGGCTCAGTTGGTGTCCAACTGTCACTGTTTACATCTGCTATTTTTGCAACAAAGAACTGCCTGAACCCTAAGGAAATGTTTCTTTTTGAAAAGAATTAAAGTCATCCACCATGAAAATATTATCATTTAATTTGTGAAGCAATTCTGTGATAAGAATTTGAAAAATAAAAGATAAATTTTATATATACAATGCCTCTTGATCAAATTACCTATGGGTGGATATCAATGTGCAATATGAAATGAAATGCATTCTGCCATCATGTATAACCAATTAGAATAAATAAATAATTAAATAAAAAAAAGAAAATGTGTATATACACAAGGGAATATTACTCAGCCTTAGAGCAATGAAATGATGTTATTTGCAGGTAAATAGATGGAGCTGCAGAATATCATGCTAAGCTAAATAAGCGAATCCAAAAAACCAAAGGCTGAAGGATTTCTCTGACATGTGAATGCTAACTCACAATAAGGAGATGGGGGCTAGGGAAGAATAGATGTACTTGAGTTTACACAGAAGGAAGGGAAGGGAAAGGAGAGGATATGATGTAAGAAGGGTAATAGAATGAATTGGATATAATTACTGTATGTGCATTCATGATTACATGAATGTCATGATACTACTTTGTGTACAAGCAGAAGAGTGAGAAGTTGTACTCCCTTTATGTAGGATGTATCAAAATTTATTCTACTGTCATGTGTAACTATTAGAGCAAATAAAAAAAGATGAGACATTTTAGAGTATTATGATTGCTTTATAAATTTGGTGAAAACATTTAAGATTTCAGATAAATTTAGTTGTTATTGTGATAATGATAAGGAGGCCCATTTTAGTGGGCTGTGGCATAACGGTAAAAGCAATTTTCTTGCTAAATTGAGAAATCCATTATCAGACATGAACTTGGAATCAGCATTTCTGAAAACATAGCTCATAACTACATCCAAATAAACTGCAATAGTCAACCCATGAAATTAATAGATGTGAAAAATATCAAAAACTTTGATATCTAAATAAAGTAATTAAAGTATTAAAAATACTTCAGCACAGCAGAACTGTGCTTTTTATTCTCGTTTGGATTTTATCAGATTTTACAAATATTTGAGACTTACAAAAACTTTGTGAATCCTCTTAGAAAATAGTATCAGATATTTTGGGAATGATCCTGGCAAGCCATTATTGAGTTTTGCCTAAAACCAGTTGGAAATCTTAAATCAGAATATCCAATCAGTTGAATGTTTAAAAAGGTCATCTTTTGAATCTTTTTAGCAAATTTGGATTATTGAACACTAAGCTTACAAACAAAATCTCTACCTACAAAAATCAAGGGACCAATTCAACAAATGAATGATGTGTGCATAGGCTTTCTAGTCTTAATTTGGAAATTCTGAAATTGTTGTTTGGAATCTTGATTGTGAAAAAACTTGTAATGGACATGTATTTTTAATTAGAAAGTTACAGATTCTGTTATTTTATGCTGTGATAGTAACATATCACAGAAACATATATTTTACAGTTCAGGAAGCTGAGAGTCCAAGATCCATGAGACAGCATTTGGTGATAACTTTCTTGCCAGGTCATCCCATGGCAGAGGGTATAGAAGGGTAAGGGGGCAATAACTTACCCCATTATGAAATCCTATTCCCACCATAACAGCATAATCCACTTATGAGGGCAGAGCCTCATCACCTCAACAAACTTACCTCATAATATTCTTTCAATGACATTAAATTTCAACGTGAGTTTTGGAAAGGACACCGAATCAAATCATAACAGCCTTATTGACATGAAATAAAGATTAGAGTTTTATATCATCTAAATTTGGCACTACTGTAGAAAGAATCATAAAAAGAGATAACATGTTAGCACATTTTGCATGGAGAAAACATTAGATGAAGAGAGGCACTTTGAAGAGAAGGGGGACCTATAAAAATACTTAGCTAAAATATATACACATTTTAAATAAAAATTTGAATTTAAGATATTCTTTATAATAATTCTCACTGAGTTTAACAGGTATATCAGTAATTGTAGAAATATTGTTTTCCTGATTAAAAATATAATATGCTGAAAAGAGTCAACTGAGAAAATCAATATAGGCAACTATTAATTATAAAATTTACGCATGACCAGGATTGTGGGAAATGCACTGAAAATTTTAAATGAGATCTTCATTAAAAATATATTCTTCAGAATATATTTTTTCTTCAGAAAAAAATATTTCTTCAGAAAAAATATCTCTGACATGAGATTAAGGAACACATGAGGTTAAGAATCTGATTAAAGAACATGGATGTATTCAAAGAGCTATCATTCTTCCTCCAAGAGTTTTTGGCCATTATAAAGATTTTACCTTTTTTAAAGACACTTTGGTACTTATGAACTTGTGGAATTTTAATTGGCATAAAATATTTTATTTAAAATGAGTTTTTGACTAGAACCATTGTAGTAAATCAAACCATTAGTTGTTTTAATGGAACTGTTGTTTTACTAGAATCATTACTTTTTAACTATACTATTATATAGGCATACTGAAAAAATAAAGCTAATCATCAGCCCATATAAAACGTTCAATAATGTGTAATTTTATTGTTGACTACTTATGCTCCCCCTTTTTTAACTCTCAAAATTTTTCACTTTAAATCTTAAATTAATGGTCACAACATATAATTTAGACACAATAATCTAAGTTTTTCAGTGGTTGTTTAATACCAAAACACAACACCAAAAAAACCCCCAACAAAACAAAACAATCTGTCAGACCTCTATTGAGAACACCTTATGGAAGGCCCATAAGGCTTGAAATCTTACATTTATTGATGTTGCTATAGGTGAACATGAGTCACTGAGAAAAGATTAAAGTATTCGCAGTATCAGCCACTTAATGAGGGAGAATATTTAATAGTTATTGTACAAATCTGGTAGACTCAAATGATACCTGTCTACTAGTTGCAAATAGTATGTATTTTGAATTCGTTATAGCATCTTGATATTGTTGAAAGCTCAGTCCCATAAGGAGGACATGGTTTTGAGAAAAAAGAAAATGAAGGCTTATTGCTTTGCTAACAAAAGAGAAACACAGGAGACTTCTGTCCCAAAGGCTGTGATTCTGCCTATCAGCAGGAACAGGGGGCTTATAAAGAGGTGATTCAAAGGCTACATTCTACATGTTCTCTGTCTGGAGTTGTAATTCACTTGTTAATTTGGGAGAGAGTCATTTCTGAGATCTTCTGGTACCATCCCCAAAGTCTGGATTACTTCCTTCCTTTGGTGGGTGTGAACTCTAGGGAGAGAAATCTGCCTGAAATGGGGAAAAAAAAGATAATCCTGTTCCCCCTGAAATTAGGGAGAAGCAGTGAGAGAAGAAGAGAAAAAAAAAAAAACATATCTATTTAAAAAAATGAGTTACAGGGGCAGAGCAGCAAGAGCTCTCTTCAAAACACAAGGTGGACCATTGTTACATTGACACCAGATGTGTGTAGCACTATTAGAATATAATGTGTGAAAGCATTCAATATGGACAAGAAGACTGCTGTTAACAAGGAAATGCTGCACCAATGAGCATGTGCCCATACACAAAGAGACACACATACAAACACACACACACATTCTCTCTCTCTCTCTCTCTCTCTCTCTCTCTCTCTCTCTCTCTCTCCTGGTAATTAAGAATACAAAGCAATGGTAAACCATTTATTCCACAAGTAGTTGATGAGTACAAAGCATATGCCAGGCCCATTTTTGAATATTTTGTATTTGTTCAAAAAATGACTTAATTTCCAAAAATCATACCATAGGGTAAGATATAAAATTTCAGCAGATGGAGTGCGGCTGCACTTGAAATTGCATCCGGGTTTATTTTGAGAATGACTTGTAAGTATTAAGTGGCCACATGTGTGACACATTTTATTTTGTTTCTTTACTGATATTAAAAAGCCTACATGTTCAATACTGGAAGTAAATTAATAATCTCCTTGAAAGATACAGGTATTTGGCAGAAATGCAAGACAACTTTTACAAAGAAGAGAGGTGAAACTAGTATTTGCATGTTGCGGCCCCTACAATGATTGAATAAAGGAGTTTTGAAGACTTTTGAAAGACACTAGGGGAAAAAAGCAGATGAGCAATACACTAGAGCCTGGGTCCCTGACCTGTTACCAAAAACCTTGGGCCTTGTCCCTGATGGCCATGCAATAATGAGGAGAAGGTTTTGAGATCGAGGTAAAAGGAGGTTTATTGCTTTGCCAGCAAAGGGGAAACACAGGGGACTCCTGTGCCAGAAGATTTGATTCTGCCCATCAGGGAAAACAGAGGGTTTTTAAGGAGACTATTCAAAGGCTCCACTCCAGGTGTGCCCTGACCAGGGGTTCCCAGGTGCATCCTGAGCGTGTGTTATGATTAACTAGTTGATCTGGGAGCTCATCACTTCCTAGTTCTTCTGGTGACTTCTCCTTCCTGTGGAGAACAGATAACTCAAGGTAATCTTGTTCCCTGCCCCCAGGTTAGGGAGGGAGACAGGGAGAAGGGGAAAAGAAAAACATTTCCCTTTTAAAATAAGCAGCCAGGGTTATATTCAAAAGGTAAAGTGGACCACTCTTACAACCCCAGTGCTTTCACCAATCAACTTCACCATCCAAATTGAATTGTCAAGTGTGTTTATGTCCAGCTGAATATTTCTGGAAAAAAAAAATAGTTCTCTTTTTCATCAGGTCTTGACCCCCAAACTGTCAAGTTCCATAGACAGAGTAAGTGCCTGGGTCCTTGGTCCACTTAGGGTGCATATGACCACTCTTTATGCAGTCAGTACCTTTATGACTGCATTGATTGCCTAGGAGATAATAGAATGAGAATCCTAGAAATGAGTGGACCTAGAACCACTCCTCATTTGCCTTTTGGCCTTTGATGTTCCCAGAGCGAGTTTTTGAACTGGGCACGATATTTGTTGGTAAAAGGCAGTTGTGGCTGTTTTTTCCCCAACCCATCTCCAACTCTCTCCTTGTTTTCCCCCAACCCCTGTCCTTGCCTAGCCCTAACCTATCCTAAACTTTCCAGGGACATCCAGACCCATCGATCATCAACTTGGGTCAAACCATGCACCCCTCGCATGGATCTAGACGGGCAGAAGACACCTCCCAGACCGGGCACTCTGGAGCACAGCGCCCAAAATCCACAGCTTCGTCTGCAGGTAAACCACCTCGCATTGGAGATTATACAGTAGTGAAAACCCTTGGCAAGGGGACCTTCGCCAAAGTCATGCTGGCCCGTCACGTCATCACAGGTAAAGAAGTGGCAATCAAGATCATCGATAAGAGACATCTGAAGCCACAAGTCCTCCAAAAGATGTACAGAGAGGTGAGAATCCTCAAGATGTTAGACCACCCACACATCCTGAAGCTCTATGAAGCTCTGGACTGCGAAAAAGCACTCTGTTTGGTCCTGGAGTACGCCAGTGGAGGGGGAGTTTTGGACTATCTGGCCAACAAAGGAAGGCTGCAGGAAGAGGAGGCAAGATCTATATTCCAGCAGGTCGTGTCTGCAGTCCAATATTGTCACCAAAAGCAGGTCGTCCACCGAGACCTGAAGGCGGAAAATCTGTTATTAGACTCACAGATGAAGATCAAGGTAGCCGATTTTGGACTCAGCAACGAGTTTACACTTGGGTGTAAACTCGACACGTTTTGCGGCAGTCCGCCCTACGCAGCTCCAGAGCTCTTCCAGCGCATAGAGTACGATGGTCCCGAAGTGGATGTGTGGAGTCTTGGCGTGGTTCTGTACACCCTAGTCACCGGGTCGCTTCCTTTTGTTGGGGACAATGTGAGAGAAATTAGAGACAGAGTGCTACAAGGTAGATACCGAATCCCTCTGTACATGTCAACAGAATGTGAAAATCTGCTGAAACGCTTGCTGGTGCTCAATCCAACTAAGCGCAGCACCCTGGCCGAAATTATGGGAGACAGGTGGATCAACAGAGGCCTTGATGTCCTCCAACCTCTTGTTGGTCCAGAGGTGGCCATCTCCCACAGAAACATCTCGTTGGCTAAGCTGCTGCCAAGCAGGGTCCTCAGAAAGAGCACCAGCTGGCCTCCTCACCGCAAAGTGCAGCGAAGCGTTTCCACTCAGAAGCAGACACAGTCCCTGGACCATGCTGGAACTGGGCCATATCCGACCAGCACTGCCCAGAGTCACCTCAGAGAACATCAAATGGCCTCCCAGAAATCCGGCGGCAGTGCTGTGGGAGGAAAGTGAATTTCTCCAGCCAGGCCCCTACCTGGGATCACCACCAGTCCCAAGGAGCTGGAGACTCCTGAATTCAAGAAAATGCCTGCTGCCTACAAGAGCAGCACACCATCTGGAGGGAGGACACTGTGGAGTAAGTACATTTGCCGCAAAACAACCAAAGCAGACACACGTTCAGTGAGCCGGAATGGTCAGAACAACAGCAACTTCCCTGCTCAGAGCCCTCCAGTGACTTCAACCCACAGTGTCCCAAGTACCTCCACCCGGGGCCGCATCTGCTTCCCCAGAGCCAGTGCCCTTCGTAGAATGTTCCACCGCCAGCCCCGGGAATCCCAAACTGCAACACACGAAGGTCCTCTTGCCTCACCCAGCTGCTTCCATCCAGCTGAAGCATTGCCCCAGACTCAAAGAAGAGGCACCACTGGTGTTTTTACTAAGTTAACATCTAAATTCACAAGAAGGCCTCCAACTGAGTCTGAGAAGACCCTGAGATATAAGGGTTCAAGTCAACATGTCTCTGCTGAGCAGAGAAAGGAGAACCAACAAGCAAAACCTCGCTCCCTGCACTTCACCTGGGGCATGAAAATCACTAGTGCCATGGATCCTAGTGACATCATGAGGGAAATCCGCAAGGTGCTAGATGCCAACAACTGCCAATATATGCACAAGACGCCCTTTCTGCTCTTTTGCATCTATGGAGATGGGTACACCGAGAAAGTGGTGCAGTGGGAGATGGAGGTATGTAAACTTCCCAGACTGTCTTTAAACGGGGTCCGCTTCAAGCCCATATCAGAGAAATCCAAGGCATTCAAAAATATTGCTTCCAAAATTGCCAGTGAGCTCAAACTGGAACCCAGTCATTAGGATGTAAATTAAGCAGCAACTTGAAGTGTTTTCCTCAACACTGATGGACATATAGAATAACATTTAGGCAATTGTTGGGAGCAATGACTAAATTAGGGTTCTTTAATTGTCCCGGGAGGTGATGCCCCTCGTGGGAATTCTTGATGCAAGGCGCTGGTCAAGACTGCCCAGTTTCTTGGGTGAAGACCTGTTCCACCTGTCCCACCCAGGGAGCTATTCAGTTCTTGAACTTGTGGTTCAGGTGGCAGGGCTCAGCGGTGGAACGTTATGGGCACAAGCTGCTACTCATAATTGGACTGGTCATACATATGACCTTGGTTTTGATGGCTTTGCCCAAATTTTCTCACAAAAAAAAACCTTTTAAGTATGAAACTTATATAACAAACGTGTTGAGCTGGCTCCTGACTGTTGTACTCTACCAGAGTGTAATCGACACCCAGTTCCAGCTTTTTCACCCCTTGGATTTCTGACTTTTCTCATCCCCCATGGCCCCTCATCTGGTTTCCTCAATCAACCACCCTGCAGGTGGCAGCAGATGGGACCCAAACAGGCTATTACACTATGGAGTGCAATGACCACAAGCCTTCTCAGTGTGATCAATGAAAGGGGTTTTGGGAGAAAGTTTGTGCAAAGCAAGCAAAACAGGGTCATAAATAGGGGCAACCCGATTATGATGACCAGCTTGCTTTGATAAACTTCTAACTCCCACACCTGGCATCCAAACCTCATGGTCAAGAAATGAAGAACTCCATGAGTGTCACAGAACCTCTGTTTGAACAGATCATTCCCATAGCAACTGGGAAGTCTCAAGGGGCGCTTTCCCACTGAGAGTTCCCAAGACAGCCTTTGGCTTTGTCACAGAACATTTCAAAAACACTAATCGGATGCTTCAGAGAGGCATTGTCATTTCCATCTTCCATCTTCTACTTCATGACCTGAAAATCTGAGGTGAAGAACACCACACCTGGGAGTGGAAGCTGGCCTTTACTATGAATGCCCTAAAGTCATGGGACATGGAAAAAGAAAAAGAAAAAAAGAGAGAAAGCGGCATTTGAGACATGCCAATTCCTAACAGTACAGTGCTCCATCAATGGCTTTCATTTCAGAGGTACTCCATCTCTCCTTACATGCTCTCCATTGGATGATCCCAAGACAGCCATTGCCTCTGTCACAGACCTGTAAAGAACTCTAATGCAGTTGCTTCTTCAGACAGTCAGACCTAAATTCATGGAACCCCCGAAATAGAAAGATGCACTTGAGACATGCAAATACTTAACAGTTGAGTGCTCCATTACTGGGTTTCAGTTCAGAGATAATCCCTCTCTCTTAACAGCTCTCCATTGAATGTGACCAAGGCAGCCATTGCCTCTGTCACAGAACCTTTCAAGAACCCTAATCCAGTTGCTGCTTCAGACAGGCATTGTTGTTCTATCTTTCATCTTCTACATTATGACTGTAAAATCTGAGGAAAAGAACACCTCCACTGGAAGTGGAAGCTTTCCATAATATGAAGGCTCTAAAGTCATGGGACACTGAAAAAGAAAGACACAGTTGAGACATGCAAATTCCTAACAGATCAGTGCTCCATATGTGGCTTTCAGTTCAGAGGTAATCCATCTCTCCTGATACACTCTTCATTTAATGTGCTCAAGAGAGCCATTGCCTCTGTCACAGAACATTTCAAGAACCCTAATCCAGATGCTGCTTCAGACAGTCATTGTCATTTCCACCTTCCATCTTCTACATCATGACCTGAAAATCTGAGGAAAAGAACACCACGCCTGGGAGTGGAAGCTGGCCTTTACCTAAAAGTCATGGAACCCTGAAAAAGAAAGAACGACCCATTTGAGACCTGAAAATTCCTAACAGTTCAGTGCTCCATCAATGCCTTTCAGTTTAAAGGTTATATGTCTCTTCTAACATGCTCTCCATTTCATGTTCCCAAGATAGCCATTGCTTCTGTCACAGAAGATTTCAAGAACACTAACCCAGCTGCTACTTAAACAGTCATTATCATTTCCATCTTCCATCTTCTACAGCATGACAGTAAAATTTTAGGAAAAAAACTCCCAACCTGGGAGTGCATACTGGCCTGTACTCTGAATGCCCTGAAGTCATGGATCCCCCAGAAGAAAGAAAGACCCATTGGAGACCTGCCAATTCCTAACAGTTCAGTGCACCTTCATTGGCTGTCACTTCTGAGGTCATACATCTCTACTAACATGCTCTTCATTTAATGTTCCCAAGACANCTCATAGAACTTTTCAAGAACCCTAATCCAGTTGCTGCTTCAGTCATTGTCGTTTCCACCTTCCATCTTCTACATCATGACTGTAAAATCTGAGGTAAAGAACACCACGCCTTGGAGTTGAAGCTGGCCTTTACTATGAATGCCTTAGGTTATGGGACCCGGAAAATGAAAGAAAGACCCATGTAAGACATGCAAATTCCTAACAGGTCAGTGCTCCATAAGTTTCTTTCATTTCTGAGGTAATCCATCTCTCCTCACATGCTCTCTGTTTGATGTTCTGTGAACTAACATGTAAGATTGTTACCTGTGCAGATAAATGCTTTTATAATTAAAACTATTGAATGGATTTTTTTTTTCTCTCTCTTAGGCAGTTCCCTGTTGTGTGTTTCAATTGTTGGAGTATTGTCATAGAAATGTGAATTGTGTTCTGTGGCAGGGGGAAGTATAATTTTGTTAAATAAATTCGCATCAAATCATATTCATTTATCAAATTACATAACTTACAATGCTAATAAATTAAATAGCTTAGGAAAGATGACAACTTTTGGAAGAGCTTTGGAAAATATTATTATAAAATAGTTTGACAAAAAACAGAAATTTTTAGAATGATACTTTACTGTACAATCTGAGTACTCCACAGGAAATGTGACTTCTGGGGTGGGAAATTACTTACTCAGGAGTTGGTGTGAGCTTAACTTCTGATAGTTCTGTTTCCTGTATATATGACCTTGGGTTATTTACATTTGTGAGCCTATAAAATGGGGCAAATAATAATACCTGTGACATGGTTCTGATTTGAGATTGAAACATAAATTGCCTCATGCTGTGTCTGTTGCCTTATAAATATTGTCTAGTATGATCTCTTCCTGTTACTAAAATGTCTCTAAAGTTATATTGCCATCGTATTTAGAAAATTAATGCAAATGAAAGAGAATACAAGAGGAAAAAGAAAGGGAGACAGATGTAAATGGATCAGCAATGCTGTTTAAGCAGCAGAGGGGCATATCTTCAAGACTGGCTACAATGAAGATTGAAATGTAAGTTGCTTCATGCAGTGTGTGGTGCCTTATATTATGATTTTATATTATATTATCTATTATGATTTCTTCATATTACTAAAAATGTCTCTCAATTCATGTTACCATTGTATTAGAAAATGTAAGAGAATACAAAGGAAAAAGAAAAGGAGACAGACCTCAATGGATCAGCAATGCTTTATTAAGTGGAAGGGCATATTTTCAAAAGGAAAATAGAAGCTGACTATAAGAAGGGTCTGAGTTTTATAGGGTTTAGCAGGCAGATCATGGGTGGAGTTCGTCAGTTATTTTCTGTGCGCAGGAGGATTTTGGCAGATAAGGAAGATTGTGACAGGTCAGATTCCTCTATTTACTTTTTACCCCAAGGGGTTCTATGTTTCCATTTCCTTCAGTTTTCTACATAGATGTTTACACTTCAAATTTAGCTACAAATTAGGGAGCACATATTCATAGAAAGTACATTTTTACAAAATTATTTATCATATTTCCTGTTCCACCATGATATTATGATTAATCAAAAATTAAGTTCTATTAAATGTAGTGTTTAACTCTGTTAAATTCCACAAAATGATTATTTTTGAGCCAGTTCTTTTGGTTAAATCTCAATTCTCTTTTGAAAAATACAACATATATTTGTTAATTTTAGTAAAATAAAATTTGAATATGTATAAGCCTAATAATAATTTTTCCCAAAAGTTTTAGTAGACAATTTATGACTGTTTTACAGTCATGAAAATGTACATAATTGTCATTGAAAATTAGTAGTTTTCTAATATCTGAGTGTTTGAGGGTTAAAACAACTCCAAGGTAGCAGATTATTCGGACACAATGAGTACAGCCTTGTCTGTAATTAGTTTATATTTAGTCTTGTATTTGTGATTGTCACTGTTGTTTTTTTTTCCCCTTCTCACTGGGCATGGTCATATTTCTAGAATTTCTACCATTAGAGATCATGCCTGATGAGATGTAAACTGAAGTTACTGCCCCCAAATCATTTTATTATTCTGAGGTGATAGAGAGAAAGTAAAAAAAAAAGAGAGAGAGAGAGTCTTGTGTATTTTTATATAATTCCAAAGGTTCTGGACATTAAAAGTAAGATGGTGTGAAGTGCTAATTAACATGTTTGATCATAGGCATTGCCACAAACAGATGGGGAGATTTGTTTTACTTTCCAAGCAAGCACACATATAAATGTATTAATATACAATCATATTCTTGATAGATTTGGAAGGAATATAGGACTGATATGCGAATGGGTGGACTGGTCCACTCCACTCTCCTATTGGAGAGGTAAAACTGATTCGGTGTATTTTCATGCAAACTTAAAATATGGTTAAAATTAAGTAGGTTTTGTGTTTATTTTCTTTTCAGAGGGCATTTGTTCTCTGGTCTGAATATGTTTTCTCTCTGTTAAAGAGAAATGTGAGATGAGTTGAAGTTAATGCAGATTATTTGAACAAGGACAAAGATTCTAGAACTATAAAGCTTTCCAGACTGAAGCTGGTTCGGAGTGCCTCACACCATCACATGTGGTGCGCTGTATCTATAGTGAGAGAAAGCAACCTACAGAGCCAAGCTGACTGGCTGCACTCAGTAGTCTTACATGGGCATAGTTGACTAACTATTTGGTAATCTGTGACTGTCTAAAGCTCAAGTGCTTACACACTTGTATTTGAGACTCAGCTATCAGTTACAAAAATATAGTTTTATATTACTTTGCAGTTTTTTTACATAATAAGTTAGGTTGCCGTCATTAATGCATGGAGGCAGATTTGGGCCAAATTTTATCCCCCAATAAAAAATAGACTTAGGCCAAACTTCACAACATCACCAACCCATGCGGGCCAAATATTCCAAACCTAGAAACAATAAAGTGTCATTCATACCAGCTCTCTGGGTGGTTTGTGAGCCTGTGGGCCAAAATTAGCTTGTTTTCTATCCAGTAACTCACAATGGAAACACACAAAAAGACCTAGATTAAGGGAAGGATTTAGAAAATGCATTTCACTATTAACTGAGAAAGAAGGACTTGTGCCTTATTATATTAAAATTACTTAGGCAAGAATGAATACTCTTCAATCTAGAGTTGTATTACAAAAAATAATGCTTGCTATCTATTCACACAAGTTAAAAACTGATTTTAATACACATATAACATGACTACTAATTGTCAAGGCTCTTACACTGTAGTTCACATGTAAGATGGCATTGGCTATAAATCTTACTATTTTAATGGATTCTTTGAGTTCTGTGATGCCTTGTGGAATTTTAAAAAGTATGTTGGTTTTGACAACATGTTCAAACCTCAACTGTCTCTTATGAAAGAAAGAGTATTACTTATTTCATTATATGAGCTTTCATTTTAAACTATTTTCAAATGAAATTATGAAAAGGTTAGTGTGAGTTGTGTAGTTTTGATAACCATTCAAGCTGCTCTTTGGATACAAGTTTTATTTATCTGTTTAGGTTATTGTCCATTCATTATTTTCTGTATTTGAAGCAAAATATGTTGAGTTTTATTAGGATTCTTTTTAAAAAATACTCTTTCCATGTCAACTGGATTATTAGCAATAATAGAAATGCTATTCTGATATATTTATGTGTTCTAGGATTAAAGTCATTTGCTTGAAAAAATAAGTGACAGAAAGAAAGAAACTTGTAAGTATCAAAAACCTGACTTTGAATTGTATGCCTCTAGCTTAATAGGTGTGAAATTGCCTGGGTCACAGTTTCCTCATTAGTAGATTAAAAATTATAACAAAATAGCATGCTTTGTCTCATGTTATGAGGATCAAATCAGAGATTTTAAAATGCTTCTTAAACCAAAAACCAATCTGCATATGCAGTCTAATCTCTTTATTCAGATGGTTTTCAAGTAATGGTTTTATTTTTGTGTAATGACTAAATATCAGGTTCTTTAAACCTTCTTGACATATTTTTTCTTTGTCTCACGTTGGTTCTTTCAAAATGGATGGCTGCAGTTAGGAGGGCAGTTGTTGCCTAGCAACAGCAGTTACTCAATGACCTCTTTAGCAACAGAGCTTTTGGACACAAGTATGCACTACTAAACTACTGTTCACATTCACCAAACAAATTTGTAACTTCTGCAGCTAATCATGTGAAAGAGGATTTGATTACCATGACTAAGGACCTACATGGGTTAAAAACTTTAAGAATTTTTTTTTCTAGACATTAGATTTTACCTATCTGATGTATAACAGTTTATTATTTTGAACAGACATCCCTTTCATAATTTGAGAGTAGGGGATAATACTTGCATTTCTTAGGTTCTGTTAAAGCACATTTTTTTTTCTTAAAGTAACTATGTGAATCACTGAGTGTTCAGGCATTGGAGGAATCAGATATCTCTCAGTAATCAGCCTTAAAATAGTTTTAACAGTTCACATTAGAGCTAATTAGTTTGTGACTATGTTAATTGCTGTAGGACTAGCTAATTGTTGCGCTGGGATTATTTCTTGTTCTTTTCCAGTCTTTGAGGCAATCATAATATTCATTGGTAGAGCCTGATGTAATACTGTAGACAAATGATACCTCAAGTTTTGGCATTTGCTCTTTAACGTCTTATTCTTTGGCATTAGCAAGATGAATGGTTCCTTGAGACCTGAAATTCAGGATATTAACTTTAGTTTCTAAAAAGAGAGACCAGTTAAAAACTAAAACCATCTGAAGTTTTTTTCTCTTTTCTCAAGGCATCATATGACTTTTTGAAAAACGAAATCTTATTTATCATGTGTAAAGTCTTGTTTTCCACACAGTACTTGAGGCAAGTGTGTGCAAATTATTTTTCCTGTCACCTACTGTCGTATTTCCAGGTGCTTCTTCAGAAACAAAATGGTTGTAAGAAGCAGAGACTTGAGGGGAGGGAGGATTGGGAATGGTGTTTCATAGCTTGTAAATTCTGAATACTGTTTGTCACAAAGTAAAAAGTTTGCAACATTGCTATCTCCCTAAGGCATGCACATCTCTTTTCAGTCAACAATGCCAAGTATGTTTTCTCTAGAAACTTCAGTAGAAAACAATATGCAACTCAACTAATACCAAACATTATTTTTAGAGAAATAAACAAAAGGCATAAAAATCAATTAATGGTTATAACCATTTTGAAAGATGTGTTATTTCACGATAAATAAGGGAACACAAGCAAAAATAGTTACATAGTTATAACCCACAGATTGGCAAAGATGTAAAATTCTAACAATATCAAGGGTTGAGGTTTTCTGGAAAACAACTGCTCTTTGACAGACAAAATGTATGCAGTAATTTTAGAGGCTATAAACTGAAGATGTACATACTGTGAGGAGTAATATCAATGCTGGGTATCTGCAAAAGAGATTAATCATCTGCCAAGAGAGATAGGAACATAGATGAGTTGGAAACAGATTAAATGCTCACCAAAAGGTAAAATGTGGCACATAAAAGTAACAACCACTTGCATGATTCAGCAGGAATAACAAACTGCAAGATCATATTTTCACAGAAATTAGAGGTAATTGATGAAGTGATAAGTATATAAAATGTGAGGGTACCGTGTTTAAAGAATAAAAGAGTTGAAAGTATATTTAGGAAATAAGGGCCTGTCAAAGTTCATGGAAAACTCCTGCTTTTTAAAAGGATATAATAGAATTTCTAGAATTCAAAGGAGTACATAGCAATTAAATAATGGCAGAGTTAAAGATGTAATTAGTAAAATGGAAGATAGGGCAGAGAAAATTAGAATGAAGCTATGAGAGACAAAGCTATGAGAGTTAAGATGAGATTAGAGCATAGAAGATGATAGTGAAACTAAAAGGGTTTCATAAGAAAACAGTAAGGGTAGAAGGCTGGTATTATGTGAGATAATAAGTACTTTCACCTAGAACTTGTTAAGGTCTCAAGTAAGTCCTCAGATTCAGAAAGGCTTGAACATCACAAGCCCAATAATTAAGGAAGAATCCACACTTAGACAACCCATAGCAAAACTGAAAAACCCAGCAGAAAAAAGTAGGATATTAAAGTGAGAGGAAAAAGATGAAATGCCTAGAAACTGTTAACATCTCAAACACCAGTAGAAACTTAAAAATAATGGTAATAATCTCACGTGCTGAGAGAGGATACTCAGCCCATAAGTGTAAATTCAGAAAAATTACCTTGCAACAAAGACATTGGAATAAAGATGTCAAACAACAGGCATTTTTTGTTATCCACAGACTCAAAATCTCACAAAGGAAATTTTGCACTTTTGAAAGGTTGCATTTCAGGGAGAAAGAAGAAAAATGACCACAGGTGCAGAATACAAAAGGAAAATGTCAACAAATAAAAATTAAAAAATTGAGTAAACTAAATAAGCACTATTTGTATAAAAATAATAAACATCTAACTTGGGAAGTTACAATCAAGCTACAACTGAAATCCTAGAAAACAGTGTAGAAGGTAGGAGAGCAGGGATATTAGTTAAAACATTCTAAGTGACTTATATTTTTTCCAGAAGACATAGCTACTGGTTGTCCTTGAATTTTATTCAGATTTAAATATCTTTGTGGACATATCTTTGGTAATCATTAAAGGAAAATAGAATGATGAATTCTGAAAAAGAAAAACAATCAATCCAAACAAGGCAAGAAATTTGATAAAGGAAAAAAATGAGACTAATAGAAAATACAAATTTAGATGATATAAATGAATACAAGTGAGTGATTAATAATTCTTGTAAATGGTCTCAATTCTATAAAACATTGATTGTCAAAAATCAATTTGAGCTGATTTGTATAAAAGATATAGCTGAAATAAAAGCACATGAAGGCAGGCTGAACATAAGTGGATAAATATAAGGAATAAATCAAATAAAATAGCACTTAGAACAATACAATATTTATAAAATAGATTTTTCCTTCTTTAAAATTTTTATTTTTGTGTATAATTTTTTGTCATATATATA
>NW_025999842.1:764143-786599 GCF_001458135.2 Marmota marmota marmota | reverse complement strand
TATATATATATATATATATATATATATATATATATATATATATTACAGTAGAGTATATTTGACACTCATACATCAAGTGTACCTTAGTCTAATTAGGATCCCATTCTTGTGGTTGTACATTATGTGCATTTTTACTGGTGGTGTATTCATATATGAACATGGGAAAGTTATACTCTATTAATTCTACTGTCTTTCCTATTCCCATTCCCATTCCCTTCCCTTCATTCCCTTTTGTGTAACCCACTGAACTTCTATCCTCCACCCCACACCCCTTATTGTGTGTTACTTTGTGATGCTAGGTCTCGAACTTTTGAAACATATTTTTACTTTGTCAATATGCTTCTATTAGGTTTGGCCCATGAGAGCAGTAAGGGGAGTCTGGACAATCTTGCTGAAGTATGTTATTTTAGCACTTTATAATGTGGTTTAGACATTGGTTTACAGTGGCTATTTAGGAACTCGCTCAAATTTTCATCTGAGTCCCCATAAAAATAATGAAACGATAGAACCTCATATTTTCATATGAAAATTCAGAATGTATTGCCCTATTGTTGGAATCTAAGAGAAATTGTTTTTAACTAAATTCAAGACTAATGAAATAAGAACAAAGGGCAATTGATGGTTTAGTCATTGTCTGCAGCCATGGGAGGACTCCACCCCATTGATTTATAGAATATTTGGTTCTTTGTCCCATAACTCTAATAATTAGTGATATAGGGAAGAAGTTTGATGTTATTTTTATTTATGATCCTTTACAAATTGGCTGTTTTTTCCTTCCTGAAAGCATTTGAACTTTTATTTATATTTAATACTCTGAAATGATTTATCAATTTATTTTACAATGATTTATCTGGATGTCTTAATTTTCCTTATTCTATTTACAAGTCACAATGTGGGCATTTCTTATCTAAATTAATGTATAACTTCAGTTCTATTAGATTCTTACCATTATTCTTTAGAAAATTCTCCTTCATTTTCTTGTTTTGTTATTCTTGTTAGTTGGATATTGAACTCCTTAGTTGGTCTTATTCCCTGAATTGTCACTGTTGGATCAGCAGTCACTTTTTTAAATTAATTTTTTTCCCACTTACAATGTCAGTTATCTTTAATATGTATTGTTTCTTGCATATGTACTTGTAATTAAAAACAATATTTGTAGAGATACTAGCTGGTATCTATCTTCTGCAGGCTTTCCCAGAAATGAGAAAAAATATCTCAAATTTCAGAATGTGCTAAAGCAAAACTGCCAGGGCATTTTATTTCTTTCTTTGAAGATAAACACGTTTTTGGTTGTTTTTAAAATTCTGTTACTTTTCTCTTTATTGCTAAAGGGATAGATAGTTGCCTGGCAGTCATTCTATATACTAAAGTGGAAAGTTCCATTGTTTTATACTCATTATTCAAGTGTTCTACTTTTCCTAACCATATTCTTTCAAACTGCTGCCTCAAACTATTTTTCCAGGATCTACTCAGCTACGTCCATTCCTATATGCCCGTTTTCAGTAGGTGGATTTCTGTACTATATACCAAGTACCATTCTTCTATGTGCTATCTTATAGAAATTTAAAGTCATATTATCTATCATTTTCACCATAGTAATTGCCAATATTTGGGTTCATGTTCAAATCATATCTTTTCATTCCTAATACAACATTCCTAACGCAGTGTCATAAGCTTCTACCTCTCCCTGTCAGCTAAAACTTCCCTTTGTCTCCAGAGAGTTCTACATAATAATCTAGTGCAAATATGCCTCTATGATGTTTAAAAATTTATCTCAAATCACCACCAACTATAAAATTAAATGTGAACCTTTAATTTAGTCAGTAGAATACTTAAAAATCTATTACCAACATGATACCTGAGTATGCTTTAAATAGTTAATTTCATTTATTTGACTATGTTTTTTTCTGTCTTTTCCAGACCATTTTCCTCTGAGGAAAGAGCCATGTTTTATTTACCTGTGTATCTTAGTGCTAACATAAGTTTTGGCACAAAATACTATTTGAATAATCTATTCAAGGCACCTTTTGAAAACCCATACTGTAAGTTCTGGATATATAGGTTTAAACAAGATATACTGAATTAATAGTCTCATAGATAGTTCTCATTTTTATCACCTCATATCCATTTATGTCCTGACATATTGTGTTTCACCATTTTTATAAAACATCAAGAATATTCAGAATTCCATGCCTTCTACATTCCATTATAGTGGTTAGGATTTCTAGTAATTAATAACCAAAATCTTTGTAATACCTTGACATCTGGGACTTTGGGAGGGCCTTAAACAACCTAACTTCAAAATTCTCTCCGTATTCTGCTTTCACAAATGGGTCCCCTAGCTATTAAGCCCTAGTTTTCAAGAGACTGGGCATAGTTGCTGCTTATCCCTGAGAGCTAGCCATGGAATCATTTGAATAAGCCAATCAAAGTATCCCACAGTAATCAGGGGGTAGGAGACAGCCCACCATTTCAAAGCTACAATGCCTGCTTTCACAGTCCCCAGTTGCTCACTCTGATCCCAAGTGGTGAGGGTCCTCTTCCTTCTGGCTGTGAGTCCCTGTGACTAAGTGTAGCTTTTGATCTCATCTGTCCAGTCAGTGCTTTGTGCATGTGTGAAGTTATCTCTATTAACATAGGACCTTCTTTGCCCCGCTTCTTCACCAATGGTGTGAATAGGAAATGACTAAATGATTCCTCTGCTAGAAAATTTATATCTTTCCTTCTTCACATTTGACAAAGCAAAGGACTTACCAGCCTAAAGTGAGTTCATTTGTGAAGATTTCCCAACTTCTTACTGAGTTATGTCATCTTCTTCATTCTTGCTCACTTTTATTCAATTTTCTTGTACCATGACATAATTTTTGCTAATGTGTATTGTCTTCTTTCATACAGTGAGCATTTCAAGGGGGAATTTTTTTTTGTTTCCCTAGTAACTAGTAAAATTCACAATACTTAAAGTGTTTGTTCAGAATTATTTGCCAGAAAAGTTAATATATTCAAATATATTTTTTTAAAAACTGTGACAGCAGCCATTTACAACCATTACACTGGGTCAATCTTTTATGGTACTTATGATTTAGTAAAACTTGGCAATCTAAGATTGCAAGTCATGGCAAGGAAAAGCCAGATAAGTTCCTTATATAGTTGATGCACATAAGAAAATATACATGAAATAATATGACTAACTTGGAATGTCTTATGTACAATTGTGTACTATTTCAGAGATTTCTTTTTTTATGATGGAATGCTGACATAACTATTTAAAAATAATTTTAAAATATCAACTAGGAAACCCCATGTTATAAAAACATATCTCAAAGAAGCAACTAGATGCTGAAAGGTCTAGTAGATTTAGGCAATATAATTATATTGAAATTGCTGAGGAACTATTTAAAGTCAAAAGTGTGACAATCTCTTCTCCATTCAGATTGCTTCATTAAGTGAAAATAGTAGGAAGCCATTGAAACTTTCCATCATTATTTCTTAATATCTTATTAAATCCCTAATAAATAATGGAATACAGACTAGACCAAGTGGCATATTGTTAAATTCTTGCACTAAGTTTTCTGAGACGAAGTCTTGGAATGTGTGTTCTGATAGATTTCTATATACCTCAGTAAGTAATGCAATTTACCAAAAGAAGAAGTAAACTTATCCATGTGGTGTTTGTTTTGAGTTATGGGTTGCCTGTTTTCTTATAGATGAGAGAGAAAAAGAAAAATGGAATAGAAATATGGACAAACGGAAGGGAAAGGAAGAGACAATGAGTGATTGATTAATAGAAAGTACAACGTTCCTCTGACTTTCAGCAAGGGAAGTACAACATACATAATTTTAGATAATGACAAGAGAGAAAACATTTTATTGACATTATACACAAGAATCATTCTTAGGTGGGAAATAACATTTCATAGTGATATATTAATTCACAACCCATATCTATTAGACTTAGCAATGTCTAATTGCATCAAGTAGCTATTGGTATGAAATACATTGTTTGAAAACTCCTGGCATAAAACTGCAATCATTTATTTAGCTAATGATTTTGCAATGTGAAATTACGGGCTGGGCCTAGCTGGGGCCTAGCTGGGCCTAGCTTGGTAGTTTTTCTACTTGGCTTGGCTCCCTCATGCTCTCCCTCAGTTTTGCTCATCTTGACTGAAATTTTTTCATATTTCTGGGGCCTTTTGTAGGGCACCTAGGATGAAGCTCTAGTTCACACATTCTCTTATTGCCCAGCAGATTAGCCCAGGCTTATTCATTTGGTGCCTGATCAGAGAGCCAATAGAGAAAGAAGCCTGTAAAGTTTCGGGAGTGTCTTGTCCTGGATGGGATACACTGTCACTTTTACTGCATTGTATTTGCCCCCCAAACCATAAAGTCATCTCAGATGCAAGGAAGAAAGTCACACTGCAAAAGATGTAGGTATAGAAAGGAATTAAGAATATGATCCTTATTGCAATTTGTTACACAAATATACTAAAATGGAAACTATTGAGAACAAAGTTCTGGGAACAATGATGATAAAATATTTTTAAATCAGAAATTCTTTTTTATCTTAAAATTTGATCAGTATTTATTTTAGATTTTTATTTCTACTTTTTTTCTTGAAAGTATTGATGAAATGAAAATAGTTGATTTTCCTGAAAATATAAATAAACTAATTTGCAAGGGAATGTAAATTAAGCTGCCAGACTAGGTTATACAAGTTCATGGTCTTGAATTGATGTTATTTTAGCTATATATAAATTTTCCAGCTGTTAATCTCTATGTAATTCATAGGTTAGTGCATTTGAATATAAATCATTTACTGATAAATTTGGTATTTTATTAATATTATTAAAATAATATTTAAAAGGTTAAATTAATAACATTAAAAGCCATAAAATCAGTTTTAGGTATATTTGTTATTAGAGAATAAAATTAATTGTTTCACTTCATGATTGATAAAAGGGGATAATGTTTTGTTTTAAAATTGTCGTGATGTAGCAAAAAAAGAATAAGACTGATTAAGTTCTATGCCACTTCCTATTACGTAGTGAATGATTAGCATCAATCAAGGTTGTTAATAAAACATAAATTAGGTAAAATTTCTGCAATGTGTCCTAGACTACCATTCTCAGTTTCATAAGATAAAGATTGATTTTAGGATCAGAAAAGCGAGAAATCCATGCAAAACATTCTCTAACTTACTTATTGTTGATTAACTTAGAAAGCAAAGAATCCAAAACTATTATCCAATTCAGGTTTCTCATATCCATAGGAAATTACTATGAATACTTATTTTTAATAATCTGTATTTATATATTGGAGACTAAATAAACGTATGCTAAAATGAGTTAACTCTAGAGTACAGATTTTTTTTTTTAAAGAAAAGTTGACTTTGACATGATTTGCTGAAGGTGGGAATTCTAATAAAGATACTATTATAATATTTTATGTAAAATGGTCACTATACTGTTCCCTGAAACAATAATAGAAGGTAAAACAATGCAATTGCTTTTATCTAACCTAAGTTTTAGTGTGTGCCATTGCTGAAAATTATGTTTAACTTGAGCACTGAATAACAAATCTTCTACTACAAAATGGAGACACAAATTTAGTTTAAGCTTTAGATTCAGTAAAATATAGAAAGCAGAATAGGTTTTCCTTATCTCAATACAAATCTAAAAATTATTTTGAGAATAGCTGAGTTGAATGGTAGTGTATTCCCCCACCTCTTCCCTTCAAATTAAATGGGCTATTTGATCATTGGCACAATCTATGGGCTGTTGTTTTTGGAGACTGACAGGAAACATTGCAATTCATTGAGGTTTCAACCATAGGTATGAGTCTAGCATTTAGTTGCACTGAATTTTTCTCATGGATTAATAGAAAATATTTTAATTTCATAACCTGCCAACGTTGATGTCTCAATATGAATGAAACACTTGGGTAAGTCAATTTCTTTTCCAAGTCTACACATTTATGTATTTTGGCCATCATTTTAAGTTTTGTTGTCCAATTAAGTAAAACTGAATAAAGGATTTTTCTTAAAAATCAATAAAAACCTCTTTATAGCTATTTTGGTGGACAGAATGTTAAATTATCATATACCAAAAATTATCACATACCAAAACGTGTTCTAAGCTTAACTATTTTATTATCTAAGGCAAAAACAGAAAATTTTGACATGATCTATTATCAACCTACTACCTGACATATACTATGTTAATTTCCTATTTAGAACCACCATTTCACATTGTATTCTAAACAATAATGGGCAAAGCACTATGTTGTTCGGATGATGACAAACAATCGCTTTCTGTTAAGTTGGTAATTGAATGCAAAAACTGAACTTTTTAAGAAATAATTTCTTAAGATCACAAAATTTATGTAAAGCCTATGTAACATTAACATTAAAATAATAAGTAGTAAGTCTAAAGAGGGATAAAAGGTATTTTTCTAATTCAAAACTTAATTGCAATATTCTTATATTTTATATAGTATTTTATTTTAACTTATTTGGTACTGGGATTTGATCCCAGGGGTACCTAATCTCTGAGCCACATTCTCAGCCCTCTTTGTTTTTTATTTTGAGATAGGGTCTTGCTAAATTGCTTAGGTTCTCACTAAGTTGCTGAGGCTGACCTGAAACTAGCAATCCTCCCCTGCCTCAGCCTCCCCCAATGTTGGAATTGCAGGCATGTGCCACCACATCTGGCTTATATTTTATACAGTATTTTAAGTAACTAAATTTCAGTAGAAGTTATCATGCCAGTACGGTTTCATCCTTAGAGACTTGTACTATATGCTGTAACTATGCAAGTTAGGATAATATTGTGTTGAGAGTTGACTGATAACATTGATCACACGGAGCAGTCAGTCATGTAATGGGCACTAAATGATTTGCCCTTTTGAGGGTTTCAGCTGACTAGTTGAGGCATTTGATGTAATTTCATCCTTGTCAGCTATAGATATAACGGAAGCTGCTTTAAAGTAACACATTTAAAAAGTAGAGGAAATTTTTAAAATTCCACAATTTTAATGTTCACCTTACTCCCTGAGCAATTATTCTTTCTGGTACTCCAAATATCTAGCATTTTTTTTCCAGTTGAAGACAGGAGTTTTTGAGGGAAAATGAATAAATGAAAATGAAATTCATTATTCATTTGACTTAAAAGTTATCCTTAGAGGGTGGGCAATGACTGTCCTTCACTTATGGTAGTTAGACTTGTCTAGCTAGGCCATGGTCTGATGAGCTGGGGGCAGGAATCCTCATCTAAGATCATGGCTGATAAGGAATAAACCAGACAGGGTTCATCAATCTCACAAAACAGAACAAATCCAGGCTAAATTTAGCTCCCCAAAATTTATTGTAATACTGATGAACCAGGCCTAATGTAGAGCATTTATTGAATGCTTAATAGGTAAAATGAGTATTCTCAGCATATGGATTGTTTCATTTAATCTTCATCATAACCCAACAAGGTATGATATTACTATTCTTGTTTGATAGATAAAGAAGTAGAGAATACAGAGAATTAAGTAAACTGCCCAAAGTTACACAGCCCGTACAATGGAGTCCCCAGGATGGGAGTTAGGGCTGTTCTGGGTGATTGCACACTTAACTGTCCTGCCTGGGAAGGACAGCTGAACTAAGCTACACCAGCCATTTTTAAGTACTTGAAGTTCTTTGTTCAAGAGTCAAAACTTCAGGAGGGATATCCATTGACTTAGTTGGATCTTAGCTAAAGAGCACCAAGGACTTTGAAAGGATTCCTACATAATATACAAAAACAGATGTTTTTCTCAAAAGGAAATGGAAATGGCATTAAGAGGAAGAATGGATGACAGGTGTTTTAGTCCATTTGGACTTCTATAACATAAATTCAGTCCATCTGGGTATCTTGTAAACAACAAAATTTTATTTATCACAGTTCTGGTAGTTGTGAAGCCTAAGATCAAGGCAGATTTAATGTTTGGTGGGAACCTAATTTTGGCTAGTTTATGGCACCTTCTTGCTGTCTTCACATGGTGGAGTGACTAAGCTCCCTCAGTTCTCTTTTATAATGGTATGAATCAAATTTGTTAGGGATCTTCCTTTTAACCTAATCA
Source organism: Marmota marmota marmota (assembly GCF_001458135.2). Taxonomy (NCBI): domain Eukaryota; kingdom Metazoa; phylum Chordata; class Mammalia; order Rodentia; family Sciuridae; genus Marmota; species Marmota marmota. The sequence continues at coordinate 778,499 of NW_025999842.1, read as the reverse complement.
TCTCCCACAGGCCCCATCAAGCTGTTGATGGCACATGCTGGTAATAGCAGCTAGTCTAGAGTCTGAGGTAGGAGGATCACAATTCAAAGACAGCCTCAGCAACTTAGTGAGGCCCTGTCTCAAAATAAAACAAAATAAAAAGGGGTGGGAACATGGCTCAGTGGTTAAGCTGGGTTCAAAACAAACAAAATGCCCCATCACCCAATAACCATCATGGTGGGAATTAGGATTTCCACAGAGTTACCCTCCAGCTAATTGAAGTATCTAACCAACTATGAACAACATGCACGTTTTGAAGTAGTGATAAGTTCACATCACTTTCTAGTTAAGAAGCTGATGAAACATTTAGTAAATTAACTACTTTTTCTTTTCTAATTTAGGTTCTGTGTTGTCCCCATAGATGTATCCTGTATCAATTTTTCTTTGCAAAGGTTGAAATAAAAGTCTCCAATGCTACTTAGAAACATCTTTTCTAAAGGAATGTCTATACAAAATTAATATCCTGCTCTTGGAGCTGAGCACTGGGCAGATCAGGTAAACAGCCCTTCTTCTCTCAGCAAGACTTCATCATATTTGAGCGCACCATGCTATTCACTAGCAGGAGACCAGAGAAAGCTAAAGAAGAGGTGTGTGATCTATCTACCATTCCTATTAATTGTTTCAATTTAATATCTTAATGTTGCCAAGGGGATCTTATGATAAGAAAGTGAGAAAATAAAAGCTGAGAAAGGCCAAAAAGGGGACAAGGACTACAGGGAACAGTGACTAGAAATCTTTCATGCAATTCTCTCTGATGCATGATGTATTCTCTCTCAATGGGAAATTTGCTTTCAGGTGCACTTGTGACCAATTATTTATATTAACCAAAATATTTGGTAAATTTTGTTTAGTTGCTTTCACTGTGATTATTTCATGGCAAATTCTTTTTTGGTTTGTTTGTTTGTATCTGTCCTAGTTTTAAAAGACCTAAGGACAATTTTTGTCTAAAAACTATCACTGAGAGTCTTTTAGATTATTTTCCATAATGTTCTTATGTTTGAATAGCTACTAATTCTATTTTTTTAAGTTAAAAGAAAAATGTTATATAATTTTCTGAGTTCAGATTGTGTTCGATTTTCATCTCTGTGACCAAAATGCCTGACAAAAACAACTTACAGGAAGAAAATTTTGCTTGGATTTATGGTTTCAGAGGTCTCAGTCCATGGTTGGCTTAATCAATTGCTTTGTGCCCAAGGCTAGGCAGAACAATATAGCAAAAGGATGTGGTAGAAGGGAGCTCCTCAGCTCATGGTGTCTAGGAGTGGGGCTGGAGAAGAATGAGAAAGAGCACTTGCATCAGTGAAGTCAGGGAAATAAATTCCTAAGGACATGCCCCCAGTGACCTACTTCTTCTAACCCACCCCACATGCCCACAATTACCACATAGTGGTCTTTCAAATGATTAATCCATCCAATGGCTGAATCCACTGATTAGGTTATACCTCTCATAATCTAATCATTATACCTGTGAATACTATTATATTGTCTGTCACATGAACTTATTGGGAGATACCTCATACCCAAACCATAGCACAGATGGACATTATTCATTATGTCTAATGTCACTTTTTGTTAGCATCAACAGAGACCCACTAACTTCTGTCATGCGTGAGTGGAATCCTTTGGTACCAAGTAGAGGAGAAAGCAAAGTGAATTGCACGATTGCCCAGCAGTATAATTTATTTAATTATTTAATTATATTAATTTAATTATTAACAACATATTTGTTTATGCATATGTTATAACTAAGATGTAAGGTGACTTACCTTTGTATGATTAAACTTAATCCAATCCAATCTACTGTGAATAGCTAATGTTTTGTCAATATTTTCTAGACTTATTTATAGAGACACTACTTTTATGTTTGGATGTGGTGACTATAAAACTTTGACAAAATAGTCTGAGATTTTAGAATCTATAGTGGATAATATTAACTATTTCATCAAGATAAAAAAAAAAACAAACATTCCCACAAACAATAAGGAAGATTGGGTAACACCTGGGCTTCTTCATGGATGGAAAACAGGAGGGGACAGCAAAGCCAGAAGCTGATGATGAGGACATACAGTGTTAACTCTTAATATCCTATTTCAAGGAGTATTTTAAAAAAAGAGAAATTATGATATCCTAGAATTACTAGGAAAATAGAAGACGTTTCTCCTATCTAGTAATTGGTGAATGAATGAGCTACTGCTATAGATTTTCCCTTCTCAAACTTCTCAAATAAGACCTACAGTTACTCTCTACACTTACTATACTTTGGTTTTTTACTTCCACTTCACTGAAAACTGCTCCTGTCAAGGTCAAGAACAAGCTTCTTTGACACAAACACATCTGGACATTTTCAATCTTCAGCACACTAGCTTCTCTATTATATTTGAGTCTATTGGTTCATTGTGTCTTCTTTTTCAAACCCTTACTTAAAAAAATAAAAATTCACATTTTCAAAAACATTTCATAAGTGATCATTGTTTACTAAAGGCATAGTAATAAAAGGTAACAGTACTGATCATCAGCCAGCACCACCCACCCCAAACTCTCCAGATGCAAATGATGTTTTTTTTTTTGTACTTGCTATTGTAGTTGTGATACTGATACAATAATTAATGGTTTATCAATTCTAGACTTTATCTATTTTATATTCATTTTCATATTATTTGGTTAATTTTATATTCCATGAATATCTTAGTTCATACCTTCTCTTCCTTTAAAAGCATATTTTCTCAGTATAATTATGCATGAATTTTTGGATAAAATTTATTACCTTTACTCATGAAAATTTGAATATTTTTCATTTCTGAATCAAATAGTATACATGATTTAATTTTTTTCTTTTCATTTACAGTATCTTATTATTTAATTTTTTCAGAATATTTGCACACCTCTGTAAAGGACTTCTCAATGCTATTTCCCATCTGGGAAAAAATCTATTAAATAATTTATCAGTTCACTTATATTTTTCTGGAGATACCTTCCTGGAACTCTGACCTTTTTTTCCAGCCTGAAGAGTTCCACTAGCAGTTGCATAGCTTTTGTCTTGGGAATCTTTGCCTTTTTGTTCCCATGTTCGTTTTTCTTGGTTTACTCTTTTCTTGATGACATGTATTTCTCCTGAAAATAGGCCAATGGGACACAAAATATATAAAGATTTGCATATTAAGAAATTTATGTATTTTTATCTAATCACTGGCAACGCTTAAGAGAAACTGAGGCAGCACAAATTGATTAAAAAACAAAGAGTGCTTATTTGGGCTCATCAGATTTGCATCTCAAGAGGCACAAATTCAAATAATTTGAACATGCACTTAGGCTTATAGACTTCAAGTGTTTTAAAGGCAAAAACCACAACTGAAAAGGGGGATTAGATCAGTTATTTGTCAAGAATTTACATAGGTGCAGTCAGGGAAGCAAGCTATCTTGTAAGAAAGGGATTCAGTAACTTAATGTATATGTAAAGAAGTTCTCAGAAAGAGAGGAAATGAACAACAACTTTCTTGGGGAGGAAAGGGAGTCACAGGTAGATGACCCCAGTGGCAATCTGCAGATTCAGCATGTTCCACTGTAATGAACAGTAATGAATTACATTCATTCCACTGTAATGAATGTAATCGTAACTCTCTAGGATGTAGTCAATGTGGGCCTGGGGGGGAAATCCATGTGTGCTGGGAAAAGAAGGCACAGCTTGAATGGGTCAAAAGCTTACTTTGGGGCAGACATGAAGCCTGGTCTGTACCGTCCTGGTCCTCTCATCCTAGTATTCCAGGGTGCCTCAATCGGTTTGAGCTTAATTTTTCCACATTATTTTACTGCTGGTTTAAATGGGGAAAGAACTGTACACTGGATTTTATTTTCACTTGGAATTTTGAAAGCAAGACTTCACTGTTTTCAGCTTCTTCTGCAACTTTGGAAAAGATGAGATTGCATCTTTTATTTTTCTCTGTGACTTTGGTTTTCTTGGGAAAGCTTTTAGGGCTTCGTTTTTATCTATTTGATATTTTCTAAAACTGTGTCTCAATCTAGGGTTATTTAGTATAGGCTTTTCACCCAAAATGTGGGTGCTTGAGTAAGCATTTTCTTTAGTTCAGAGGGTCTTCAATTTTGGGAAATTTTATTTTTAAATTGTTTTCAGTAGTTCCCTTTCCTTCCCCCATTTTTTTTTTTTTCATTTCTATTTTCTGTTCCTGAAATTCGTATTGGTTCAATGCTTCACATTCTAAATTAATGCTGTCTTTCCTGTTATCTATTTGTTTTGTCTGTTTTATACTACAAATCCTCTGTTGAATTTTTATCATACTTTTCCATTATCATAAACTTTGAGTAGATCTTTTGTTCTCTCTGTTTCTTCAGATGCTTTTGCTAATAATCTACACCTTCTATTAGGTAGCAACATCTTATTTCATTCCCCGTGTTGTCTCTATTTTTTATACACTGCCCCCACCTCACCTCTCTTTCTCTTTTCTCCCCTGTACTTCTTGTTAGAACCTCTCTCAAGTGTCTAATCTTGAACTAAGGCATTAAAAACTGTGGCAAGCTAGTTTTGTGTAGCACTGGCAGGGCTTGGAGAACAGAGAGTCTGTTCTTGGCAAAGGAGTCCCAGGTTTTGGTGGGAAACCTCTGGGGTCAGCACCTGCAAGTGTTCCCCTGGGCTGGAGGGCTGGAGAGAGTGGGAGGGAGAGTGTGGAATAAACAGGGTTACTGGAGTGGTGGAACTGGGAGGGAGAGAGGGTGTGTGGGAGATTTCATTTTCCATAAGAAAAGCTTTCAATTAATCCCTGTATTTTCAATATGCTTCCTAACTGGCTCTCTTTTGTTTCCTAGTTCAGATCCGGGATCTAAATCTCATTCATTTATGAAGTTTGGGAAGAAATAGGCTGTCACCTTTGAATTGCTCATAACTTTGAACAATTCCCTCATTTTAGGCTTTACTCTTCCTAGCTTGCCCCTGACTTCAGGGGTGACTGGTGCTTCTGAGTTCAGAAATTCAGAGTTTTGTTCCCTCTGCAAACACATTTTAGGCATTTTTTATGTGTTATCTTTATGTGTTCTCTGATCTGTTTCCCATTTCTTCTTAGCACTCCTTCTTCACATATCATAGTTCCTTCATTTTATCAAAGATGGATTTGTTTACTTTCCTCCTCCTTATTTGGCCACTTCTTATCTCACTAAAGGGCCTCATGACTTTTACTCTATTTTTTTCATATCTACCAATATTGAGCCATGATGTTTCTATAGGATTCTCCTCTTCATCTCTATCCTTTGCCCTAGAGATGAACTTTATGGCTTAAATAATACTTGTGTTTTCATGATTTCCAAATTAGTATCTCTACATTTCTCAACCCCTTGAAACACCCACGTATCTCTTCCATCAGTATTTTTATTTCTCATTTGTGTTTTTGTAATACTATATTGTAAGTCCCCCAGGCTAGAAATCTGAAAATATTTCTAACCTAATTCTTATTCCCTTATTTCCATATGATATTAACGAGTGACCAAGTTTTTGTACTTTGAAATAGTTTCTTTCTCTCCACCTCACTCGAATGGCCCTATATAACCTTTGATTTTTCTCCTGTATTTTTATAATATTTTACATTATTTCTTCCTCTTTTTTTAATTCTAAGTTTTTCTCCACAGTGCTACCGATATTTTGAAAAAATGTGCTCACTTTTCTTTTCTGCCAACAGTCCTTTATCTGCTTGTTGTCTAACTGTGGCCATGTGATTCCCGTGAGAGGCAGGAGTTCAACAGCAAGACCCCTTGAGACCAGAGTTCAAGGCTGAGCTAGTTGGTAGCTGGTGGTGTGACATACAGGGATGTGAAGCATTACCTTTCACCAACTTACTTATTTGACATATGGGCATGATATTGAACTTGTAGGTTGCTTAAAAGACTAGAAATGACATGTACAAAATCAACCTTGAAAGAAAGAAATGTGTGGGGGTTTTTTTTCCACTTTTTTCTTCCTTCTTATGGTCATCATTCTCTTCTTTTCAATTTCTTTCTTTTTACAGCAATTATGTCTAAATTTCTTAGTAGTAGTGCACAAGAGGTACTTTGAGATTTGATTGCGGCCTTCTGTCACTTATCTCTAAGCACATAGTTCTCCAGGCAGGTAGAAACTTAACTCAACCTCCGTAACGTGTGTGCTTTTTCATGCCTTTGTGACTTTGTGCATGCTGGCACAACTTATGAAAACACTCAGTTTTGTGAGATTTTTGCTTTTATTTGCCTCCTCCAGTAGGCTGTGAACTCCTCATGGACAGAAACTGTTTACTGATGTGTACCTGGTGTGGCTTACCTAGTGCTATTCACAAAAGTGATGGTCAAAAACTAAGTAAAACACTGGTTGTGATGCCATAAGCTTAGGACCATAATCTAGGACCCCAGATTTCTGTCATATATTTATCCCCTTTGTTACTTAAATAGTATAGTTTGTCACTTTCCAGAGATTCAAGAACATATTATTAAGAAAATAATGAACATAGAGTTAGAATAATTTGGGGCAATAGTCTTAACATAAATTACATAACACACGAAGTTTAAGAATAATACAAATGAAAAATGGGTTTTATTGCATTTATAGGACATCTATGATTAATGTGAGGTGATTTCTAAACTAACAGTTCCTCCATTACCTCATTTCTCATATTGAACTAGCTTAACATAACTCTTCATCCATTTGCAAGACATTGTTACATCCAAGGAATTCAACTAATAAATATATCACTATATTTAAAAACAATAATTTTATTTTCTTTGTTTAATGTCTAATTCTTATATTGGAAAATATGAAACATTAAATAATTCAAAATATAAATAAAGTCAAATGGAAGGCTTCAACAATTAATATGTGGAATATACATCAGAGCTATTTTCATTCATGATGTGTTTCAGACAAAAAATGATGAATGTCATTTTCCAGAGTTCCAAGTACAATAGAACTATTCAAAATTGTGGTTTAAAACTCAAAGTTTTTCAAAAAGTTTTTATTATAACTTATAAATATGTGAATTAATAAACTCTATTTTTAAGAGTAGTTTCAGGTTGATAACAAAACTGACAAGACAGTACAGAGAGTTCCTAATATCCCATGTCCTCATATTATTTGTGAACAAAAATAATTTTATTTCCTCCTTACCAATTTATATAGATTTTATTTCCTTATTGCATTATCTTGAAATTCCAATACAATCTTTATCAGCAGTGGTGAGAAGTGATGTCCTTGGTTTACTCCTGATCTCAGCAGAAAAAAATTATGTTTTTCACTATCAAGTATAATGTTAAAGTTTTTTTTCTTTATCAATTTGAGGATATTCCTCATATTTCTAGTTTTATGAGAGTTTTTATTATGCTAGGTGTTGGATTTTGTCAAATGCTTTTTCCATGCCTGCTGACATGATCAGTACTTTTCTTCTTTAACCTTAGGATGTAATGGATTGCATTCATTGTCTTTTAATGTTGTACCAGCTTTGAATATTTGGCATAAATCCTTCTTAGTTATAGTGTATAATTTTCTTTAGCCTTTGTTACATTTGACTTAATAATACTTTGTTCACAATTTTTACATATATGTTCATGAGTAAAATTTGTGCACGTCTTTCCTTTCTTGTATTGTTATTGTAAAGTTTAGATATTATGGTAATGCTAAACTTATAAAATGATGAGGGAGTAACCATCTACTTCTCTCTTCTAAAAGAGAATGTAGAGAATCGGTATTATATGTTCCTTCAAGATTTGATAGAATCTATACAGAACCCATATCAGTCTGGTGCTTTTTATTTTTCAAGGTTGTTAACATCTATCTGACTCAATTTCTTTAATTGATGGTCAGTCATGGTCTGATGTTAGTCTTCTTCCAAAATTCATATGCTGTTTTTGTCAAAAGACAGTTATCTAAGAAGTGGACCATCACCAGACACAAAATCTACTGGTGCCTTGACCTTGGACTTGCCAGACTCTGGAATCCTGGGAACTAAGTTTCTTTTGCTTGGAAGACATTTGTTCTATGATATTTTGTTATGGAAGCCTGAATAGACTAATATATATTTGTGTTTCTATTTCATCTTGTGTACATATTGGAAGATTATATCTTTCAAGGAAGTGGTCCATTTCACTTAGATTATCTAATTTGTGGGCATTAAGTTGTTCATGATATTCTTTTATTATCTTTTTTAATGTCTGTGGCATCTATAGTGATATTGCTTCTTTTACTTCTGGTATCAGTAATTGTCTTCTTTTTTTTTTCTTCCTTGGTTTGGCTTTGAAATTTTATTGATCTTTTCAAAGAACCAACTTTTGGTTTATCTGATGTTTCTTTATTGATTTCCTGTTTTCAATCTCAGTGATTTATGTTCTAATTTTTATTATTTCTTTCTTCTGTTTACTTGGATTTAATTTTCTCTTTTTCTAAGAAAGAAGCTTACATGATTTATTTTATCTTTCTTCTTTTCTAATATATGCATTCAATGTTATAAGTTTTTCTAAAAGGCATCCTTTTACTGCATCTCACAAATTTTGATGCTTCATTTCTATTTTAATTTATTTAAAACTATTTTTAATTTTATCTTGAGATTTTCTCCTCTCCTCGGTCATGTTCCTTCCTCCTTCTCTCTCTCTCTCTCTCTCTCTCTCTCTCTCTCTCTCTCTTTGCTTATACATCATTTAGAAATATGTCCTTTAATATCCATATATCTTCCTGTTATTGATGTCCATTTATTTCCATTATTATGTGAAAGCAAACAATATGGGATTTATATTATTTTTACATATATTAAGTTATGTTCTTTGGCTCAGAATGTGGTCCATCTTGGTGAATGTTCCAAGTCAGAATAAGAAGGATGTGCAATCTGTTATTTTTGAAGTAGGTTATAGATGTCAATTATATTGAGTTTATTGATGATATTTTTGAGATTCTTTTTTTAGCTATGTCTAGTCTACTAATGAACCACAAAAGGCACTGTTCATTCTATTAAAGTATGTTTTTAATCTCTGGCATTATGTTGCTTAGGATTTCCATCTATTTGCCTACATTGTTTATATGTTTTCTTAAGGGGAGGTTGGTTAAGAACAGAATGTTCTGATGTATTTCAAAATGGTTAATTAAAAGAGACATGACAAATATACTACCCTATAAAGTTATTGTAAGGATTAAACACATTAATATATTTAAGAATAGTGAAAATAGTGAAATATATTCTTAATATATTTAAGAATAGTTATTGTAAGGATTAAACACATTAATATATTTAAGAATAGTGAAAATAGTGAAAACTTTTCACAGTACTGTGTTCTTAGCAGTGATTATTAGGAATTGCTGAATGAAGGAATATTATCTAATAGATTTAGATACCAAATTATGTCTTCAGCAGCAGTTTATTAACTATGCTATAAACTTCTTTATGTAGATGTGAGATTTCACAATTAATGAAGTTGATTGTGAAAGGAAGTTTAGGAATTACTTCACTGTCTTGTTTTATGCAAACCCTCCCCATTTTGTTATGTAAAATAATGTAAGTAAATTGTCCATAACAAAACAGCATGATCCTCTCAGTATAAAATTAAGTAACTTGTGGCTTATGAACTGACTTAGCATTATTGGCGTGGACTAAAAATCCTCGGTTTTGCTATTCTTACCTCAGTAAGATATATAATCTAGAAAATACTTGTTTTATTTTAATGGAAACATACAATCAACCCCATGACTCTGTGTGTGTGTGTGTGTGTGTGTGTGTGTGTGTGTAAGAAAATATGAAAGTAGTGTATAAAAGAGCTACTGGAAATTTGCAGTCAAATAATTGAGAGTTAGTTAATGTATTCTCCTTTGATGGTTCTTCTTGTTTTCTTAGTTTGAGTTTCCAAATAGCTCTTCTCTATTAGGATGTTCTTTCTGACTTATTCCATGCAATCCTGTGGTTTATAGTATTATTTACTTGTTGGTGATTTCCAATGTAAATGTCCAGGATGATTACTCTCTCATGAACTTAGATTCTCTTTTGAGATATTTATCAGATACCTAATTCAAATATAAAACTCAAATATACATGAGATAGAATTTTTTTTAAAATTATTATATAATATAAAATAATGTATATATAAATATACATGTAAAATATATACATATATAATATGCATATATATCTATACATATTTATAGTCCAGAACATTGAAAAGTTTTAAAGTATCAAAACAGGCATACCAGGCTTTCAGAAATTATATCACAGTTTTCAAAAAGAGAGGAATATTTAGATAAACAAGATTTGAATGTCACCATTGAAGATAAATTTTTTTAAAATAGATGTGAGTAGTTAGAGAGGAAACAACTCCCTTAGAGTGGGGTAGAGTGTGTTTACTAAGAAGGCACATTTTGATGGAATATATCTCTTTTTGTAATATAGTTACTCAAGTGGTGGAACACGTAATATAGAAAATTTGGATATTAACAATAATTTAACAATTTAAAAATGTATATTCCAAGGGAAAGACATGTGTAGTACCTGATAATAAATTAAGTGAATTTTTAATCAGTGGAACCACTATACCTGAAGAGTCTTGAAGATTGTATCACTGCCAGCCTGTAGGACATTGGTCTCAAGTGGTATCTCAGTTCGCCATTGAATTTAAATTTTTTATAACTTCTTTGAATGTTTATGTCAAAGTAATTCTTGCTAAATTTGCAGACTGCATGAACCTGGGAGTATAATAAATACATTAAGTGACAGAATCACCATTTAAATTAATCTCTATGTGCTACAAAGCTGTTCTGTGTCTCACAAGATAAAATCTATTTGGAATAAACTGAAGTACTAGGGTTAACTTTTTTTCTTTTTTTGCTGTGGGGAGGGTACCAGAGATTGAATTTAGGGGCACTTGGCCATTCATTATGCCATATTCCCAGCCCTATTTTGTATTTTATTTAGAGACAGGGTCCTACTGAGTTGCTTAGTGCCTTGCTTTTGCTGAGGCTGGCTTTGAACTCGCATCTTCCTGCTTCAGCCTCCTGAGCTGCTGGGATTATAGGTATGTGCCACCATGCCTGGCCACAGAAAAAAAAGCAACTTTATAGAGCAAAATCATATCTATAAAATCAATGTGTAAGAATATTTATTGAGTAGTTATGAACTTACTGTTAACCATCTTTCATGGATTTGTTTTTTTTTTCTTTTTTTCTGACTAGATTATCATTAACATTTTCTTTATTTCTCAGTAATAATTTAAAAATGGGCATTTAAAAATTGAAGTCATAGAATATTATAAAAGATGATATAAAGTTTTGAAAGAGGATGACCAGAAAAGAAAATAGTTTTCTAGAAAATACAATATGTTACCAAGTTGAGAATTTTTAAACATTTGGGAATGTTCTAATAGAGGTAGGATATTTAATATCATGAATGCTTAGGATAAGATTTACACAAATTTTTATTTTCTTTCCAATATTTATATTCATTCTGTCCATCTTAACTTTTATGATTGTCTCCTTTGGGCAAAACTTCTATAATTCTTTTGAGCTGAAGATAAGAGTCATTTCTAATGCTTTGTTATGATTCCCCAAATATTTTGGCTGCTCTCCTGGTTTCCATCATATTGTAAAATACAAAGGCTTGGATAATTGATACACAATTTCTTAAATTATTCTTTTGAATGTTGTTTTCATTTATCTCTTACATTTATGCAATGTGAACTTTAAAATTTAAAATTTCTATAATGTTTTATAACAAGCTGAAGAGTTTTGCTTTTATAATTCATTGTACATATGACATTATTTTAAAAATATTCTCCAAAATACAATTTGTTTTAAAAGAAAACATTCACTAGTATTTTTTTGTGGAAGATTCTACACTGATATGTCAGTTCCTTTCCTGGTCTACATTTATTTTTTCTGTATGAAAAAATGCTCTGGAGCACTGATGCAATATTAGCTCTGTCACTTTTGCTACAAAGCTGGATAAATAAATGCGGTTCACTTGGCATGATCAAGCATATGAGTAGATACTTATCTAGTCTCTTTGGTCAGGGATAGGCTGAGTCTAGGAATAAGCTTTTGGGAGCCCAGAGGCCACTTCTAGAAGATGACATACATGAATTTTGCAGTTAAATTACATGTGCATAATTTGTTACATTCTTTATTTCTCCATTATCCAGACTCAATTTAGTATATAAACTCTCATTTCTGTTTCATAATGGAAAACTTAGACTTGCCCAGTAAAGGAAGCTCAGTAACTTTTGATTAAGCCTTTGTGTCCTTTACGTAGTTAGTAAGGATTCTTAGTTATTACCTTCTCTTTTGTTACTGTTGTTTCAGGGTTCCCAGGAATCTTGTAGGCTGATATAATTGTAGACTGTTCTATTCCTAGAGCCTGGAAGTGATTGATCCTTTTCACATATAAGCCATTATTATCTTGTTTATCATAAAGATATGTTCTTTGTTTTCTGTCCATACTAGTATCTTCCTTCAAATTGAGTGTGATGTGTTTGAAACCCTTAAGAGACTTTCCTATTATTCATGGGATAAAGAAATCTCCTCAATAGAATGCTTACAATATATTTAAAATGACACTGAGTTGTTTAAAAGGAGCTAAGTTAAATTTCGTCAAAGAATCGCATGACACACCTTGAGTTACTTGTAAAGATTCCACAAATGGGAAGAGGTCAGTTATCACAGTGTAGAAAAATGGGGAGAAGTAGGTAGAGAGACGAGTTGCACTTCAACTGCAAGTCCAATGTTACTATTCCTACTAAAGCCTCCGAGAAAACAGCTCTAACAGAGAAAATACAGATAATAAAGTCAAAGTGGACAGAGTTGTCACATTATAGGGAGAAAGCACTCCCATGCCAAAGAGCCACTCCTAGAATTTTCAAGTAAAACTGAAGGCCAAATGCATTCAGAGAACATTCAGTAACAGAAAACATTCCATTGAAATCACAGGTTTAAGTGCAAATCCTTATGTTTTGAAAAAGTGCATTTTCTAGAATCTCTCTTTTGTTATATTTATTTTTGAATTCCATCTCTCTAACCTGTGTCCTTCTATAAGTCTCATTCTAGTGTGTTGACATAATTTAACATGAATACCACCCAATCAAAATTTGTAGGATTTCATACATATTTATATACGATCTTGATTTTTATTTATGTAAGTATTATGTGGAACAGAGCTTACCCTATTTCTGTTTTTTTGCAATCTTGCTTGTAAGAATTGTATTAATACTTTTTCTGCTGTCTTTGCTTCTAGTTTATTCATTTCCCTTATAAAGACCACTTAGGCTGTTCCCAACCCTTACAATCACAATCAACATTGAGATAAACAGACTTACACATGTTTTTTAAGGACTACATGAAAATTTTCTTAGGATATTTACTAGGAATAAAATTACTGGATTATGTGATACACAAACTTATTCTGCTTTGTTTAGTCAAGGGAGATTTCTCTGGAAAATGACTACAAAAGTTTGTGGTAGTTTACATTTTTCCATATATCAGTTCTTTGTCATCACTTGGTGTTAACTTATTTTTAATGTTTTGATAATATGATTGAAGTTAAGTGGTGTCTCATTGGTGTTTTAATCCTGGTTTTACTGATTACTTGTGTAATTGAGCATCTTTATGTATTTAAAGATCATTCAAATTTCTCTTATAGGAATTGACATCATATTTACTGGACCTTTTATTGTTGGGTTAATGTTTTACATATCTCTTTTAGTTAATTAATTTTTAAAAGCATAGATAAAACAATCAATTAGTAGATTGGGAGATGGTAAATATCTTCTATTTGATATCTTCTATCTTTAGCTATATAATCCTTCTTTGAAGAATACTTATTCTGATTTATATATTCAAACATCAATTCTAAAAATTTTTATTGATGCATAATAATTACACAATAATAGTGGGAATCATGGTGATATATTCATACTTGTATAATTTAATCAACTTAATTCCCCAGTATTTCCCCTTGCTCTCTCCTCTTTCCTCTTCCTGATCCCATCCTTTACCCTACACAGGTATCCTTTCTATTTTTATGAGATTGCTTTTTTATCTTTCTTCCTCTCCAGCTTCCATATATGAAAAAAAATACGATTCTTACTTTCTTTTTTTTTTATTTTTTTATTTTTTAATTTTTTATTGTGGGTTGTTCAAAACACTACAAATTTCTTGACATATCATAATCGACACTTTGATTCAAGTGGGTTATGAACTCCCACCTTCACCCCATACACAGATTGCAGAATCACATCAGTTACACATCCATTGATTTACAAATTGCCAAAGTAGTGTCTGTTGTGCTCCGCTGCCTTTCCCATCCTCCACCTCCCCTCCCACTACACC
>NW_025999842.1:621471-760860 GCF_001458135.2 Marmota marmota marmota | reverse complement strand
GGAGCCGGAACTCGGTCGCTCCGTGCTCGGTGTAAGCTCCTATAAGTGTAAGCTCCAAGAAGCAGTCCCCGCGGGCTCAGTTCCGGGAGCCGGAATTCGGCTGCTTAGTGCTTGGTGTATGCTCTGATAGGGGCAGGGTCCAAGAAGCAGCCTCCACAGGCTCCGCAGCCCTGGGCCAGGGCGGTTCCGGGACGGTTCCGGGAGCCGGAACTCGGCCACCCCGCGCTCGGTGTTCTCTCCGATAAGATCAGGTTCTAAGAAGCACCCAGGCGCTGAACCCTAGCAATCTGTCTGCAAGCCGCAGGCGAATTGCAGCCTGAAATTACCTGATCTATGGCTGAATGAGCTGCGGTCAGTCGAAAACAGGGGAGGTGACGTCAGTTTACCAACATGGTGGCTGCTGGCCTCCTCTGTGGTCTGACCGGTGTGGAGAACCGAGATGGACCGCTTCCTTCCCCCGTCTCGAACCCAGAATTCAGCCCTGAGTACGGTGCTTGCGCGGCTGGCAGAAACTGCAGCGCTGTAACCCTGCGTCTCTATCCCAGCGCGCGCTGCAGACTCTAGCCGCGGGGCGATTTGCTGAATAAGCAGTGTTACCCTCCGTGCGACAAACCTCTCGCGTTTGAGTCCCCGTAGCCAATCCTCGTGCGATGGAAATCCTTCCTCCAGGTTCCGGAGCACCCCACTATTGCTGGAAATTCCTAACAAGATATCCTTTAGCCATCCTGACTTGTCATACTCCCACACAGTGAAGCTGCACATGGGGGCAATGCACTCCCCTCGCCGCCATCTTCCTTCTCTACTCTCATGATTCTTACTTTCTCAGTCTTATATCACTCAACACAATGTTCTTCAGTTCCATCCATTTTCTTGTAAATGCCAAGGTTTCATTCTTCTTTATGACTAAATAAAACTCTATTTTGTATATATAGTACATCTTCTTCATTCTTTCATCTCTTTACAGACAGCTGGGCTGGTTTCATAACTTGGTTATTATAAATTGTGCTACTATAAACATAGGTAGGCCTGTTGTCACTAGAGTATGTCAACTTAAATTCTTTTGGATAAATACCTAGGAGTGTATAGCTCTTGGACATGTAGTGTTCCATTTCTAGTATTTTGAGAAACATCTATAACTGATTTCCATAGAGAATGTGCTTATTTATAATCCCATCAATAGTGTTTAAGGCCTCCGAACATTGGTATGCTGGTAAAGAGTTAAATACAGCCTTTTAGGAAATGAATGAAGAACCTTTGTTTTGTTGTCTTTGCTGATGTCTGCACTGCAAATATCTTCACCATGGATAATTACAATCTTCTAAATGACTTCAACTAGTTGGTGAAATTCCTAACATTTTAACTATTGGCTCTTTTGAGCTTACAGGAGCTGAATCCAACACTGAAAACCCCACCAGCAGCTATTGATTGAGGATTGTTTATCAAGATTAAGTTCACAGCACTTGTGCAAGTAGCCAATAAACACTATTGGCAAAAGAATGCCTCCACTTAAAATGATATAGGCACTAGAATTGGGACCAGCTCTGTGAGGGGAGATATACAATGCAACATGAGTATCAGCCAGCTTCATAAGCTGTTATCTGGAATAGAGTAAAAATCCCATCTATTGCTCAATTATTTCCATCTCTGTTTCTATTATCAGGATTAAATATGTTTTAAAAATCTTTTTGGACTTGTTCCCTATTTCTTGTATAAAAATTTATTGGTTATTTGCAGGGTTTTTTTTCTTTCAAATTTTGATTTCATTGTATTTTCTGATGGATTTTGGAGAAAGCTTGTGTATTTAATATATTTAGTGTCTGAATTGCTTCCCTTTAGTTGTCTCATATGTGTATATGATTTATTTGTCTGTTTAATTACATCTTTTTTTAATATTCCATAGTTTAACAGTTTTCTCTATAAAGAGTCTTAAGCAGTTTTTCATATGTTAACATCTAGGTAATTCCTGGGGTTTGATGAGATTGTGAATAGTGGCTTATATCTGTCGTTCTATCTAGTTAGTTATTTCTGCTATAGATTTTTATTATTGATATTTTCAAGTTGCCCGTATATACCAGTAGTCAAACTTTTTGATCTCAGGATCCCCTTATAATCTTAAAAAATAATTACTCCTTTCTAAACTATTTTTTTTTCTCTTTTCCTTTTTTGATTTTTTACTAATGGTAATTATACATGTTGATCCCCCAGTTATTGAGATCAAAATTATCAATAAGCTTTCATTTATGTGTGGTGATATCTTTTGTATTAGAAACTATAATAGAAAATTTAAAAACTGTTATTGGTTCCCTTAAAATAAAAATAACCCATCAGAAGTTAATATAAATAATGCGTTACTATCTTGTCTATTCCTAAAATTCTCACCTGGCTTCCTTTCATTTTTAAAAATTTTCTTATACATTTTTTCCTTGACTTAAGTTCAATCTTTGACATTCATTTGCTGTAAATTTTGTCTCTTATAGATAAAATATTTCTTTTCTCTTTTTGTATCAAGGCTGAGTGTCCTATTTTTTAATTAATACATTTCATACATATATATTTCTATTATTAGTATATTTAATATTTATATTTGATGTATTATGTAAATGGGACAATATTTGGTCTTATTCTATCATTTTATTTTATATTTATGTTTTATATTTATGGTTATTTTATATTTATTTTTGTGTTTTTGTATTTAAGTTTTGCTTTTTTTTTGTTCTATTTGTTTTATATTTAATTTTAATCTGAGATTTTTAAAAATGTCTATTAATATTCTGGAGGCAATCTCTTATTTATTAAGAATCATACTTCAGTTTACCTTTCTGTATACTGTTCTGGAACATATCAGTATCTTATGCTTTTAGGTAATGTCCTCAGCACCCTCCCCTTTCTAAGTTTTTAATTGCTCTCCATCTCTTACCCTTGTCATTGTGGTTTCATTTGTTATTTTCTTTTCTTCTTGGTGGATTTTGTGTATTCCTTTTTAGGCAATGATAAAATGTTCCAAGTTATTTATTCCAGCCTTTTTTCATTATGCATTTTAGCAGTTTCTTGATTTATTGTATTTTCTTGACTTATTTGTCTATTTCCAGGATATTTTAAAGAAAAAATTGTGTGATAAAACATAAGGTATTTTTGCCTGAGAATACTTCATTTTACTCCCTTCGTACTTTCTAGTTTTGCTATAAATAACTTCTTGTACATTTGAAAACACTGACTTTTTTTCTCTTAAAATGTTAATTTTGAGTAGCAGTTGTCAATTTGATTTTTCTCCTTTTGTTAAAAGATTCAGTCTCTTTTTCTGTGCTTCTAGATGTGGGACTCTATTTGTCTGATACTTGTTTAACTTTCATTCTGACCTCATTTATTGCTTTTTAATTCTGGGAAATTTGTAGTCTTATTATATTTTGTTTGTTTTCAGTGCTGGGGACTGAAGCCAGGGCGTCACACATGCTAAACAAACTGAGCTATAATCCCAGCCAATTGTAGTCTCATATTTTAAAATATTCTAATTCTTTCATATTTTTTCTTATTTTAGACTCCTATTATAAGAATAATGACACTTCTCTTACTAAAGTCCTCAAACACACACACACACACACACACATCTTAATTTTTCTTTACTAAACAACAGAATTAGTTGACATAATAAGTTATCTTCCTAGTGGGGGGGGGACACAATTTCAAATGATATGTTGAAATTAAGACTTTGTAGTTCCATAGATTGTTTGAAGGATTATACTATCAAAAATGTAGGTGCTTTCTACTTTTAGTTTCAGAAGGAGATACTAAAATCCAAAGAAGTTATGTAATTTGTTCATATACTTAACAAAAAATTGAACTGGAATTCAAACCTAAACCATTTAATTATAAGTCCTGAGTTCTTTTCATCCATGATGTTGTCATATCCAAATATGTAAAATCACTATTGATAAATTCCTATTTCATCAATGATTTTAGAGGATAATTCCAAAAGTTAGTTTAAAAACATCCCTACATAATGCCCCCAACTCATTACATAGAATTCAAATTCATATTTAAATCCACCTAATTAAACCCTTCATTGAAAGCATATCACTCCAGGGCTGGGATGTGGCTCAAGGGGTAGCGTGCTTGCCTGGCATGCGTGCGGCCTGGCTTCGATCCTCAGCACCACATACAAACAAAGATGTTGTGTCTGCCGATAACTAAAAAATAAATATTAAAATTCTCTCTCTCTCTCTCTCTCTCTCTCTTTAAAAAAAAAAAGAAAGAAAGCATATCACTCCAGCTTTAGATAGAAATCCATGAAATACATTAACAGATTTATGGGCCAATGTTTCAAATATTGTATTAACTGAAGGAAATCAAATGTCCATTTTTATAATGGGAGAGTTTGTTTTTTCACTTTTTCATTAGAAATATTTTACTTAATTAACTAACAGAAGGCAGTTTAATGCACTGCTATCGAGATCATTGTTTTCACAAAAGCATCAGGAGAACACATTATTAATTGGCACACATGAAAAATTAGGTCTTGAGTTGTCTAAATGTGCAAATGAAACATACCATATGTTAATGCTGTACTGAGCAAAATTTCCATTTTCTGTTAACTAGTGATTCCATTAATAGATTAAAGAATTCTTAGAAAATAAATAAGAGTTAGAAGTTATATGAATTAGAAAGTCAAAGGAAGTCAGAATTGCAATGAGATGATAATGCCTCTTTACCCCATAGGAAAGCACAGATGAAATGGTGACAGATTTCTGCATTAACATTTTATACTTTCAGTGCTACAGGGGGTTTGGGAAACTTTAAATACAATATCCCAATACTGAGAAGAAGAAATCAAGATACATTATGTGTGTATATATGTACAATATACATATATACACACAGATGCATACATTTTTGTTTTTTAGAATGAATTTTGATATGAAGTTGTTTTGATTTAATAGTACTTTCATGATTAATTAATGGTTTTCATTTGACTCCTTTGGATTGAATTACATCAGAATGTGCTAAAATACATAATTTTCCAAAGGGGAAAACACAGAAAACTATGGATATTTCTCACCAGGTAAATTTGTATTCATCATTTCAAACTAAGAATAGAATGAGGACCTAAGTAGCCTTGTGTTTGTCAAAGAATGTCAAGTCACTATTTTGGCAGAGAGAATAGATGATGTGGCTGGAAAATAAGTTACAAAATGTAAGACTAAATATGAGATTGAATACTAGAAAATAACTTCAAAAGTTGAAAAAGCAGGTAAAAAACTGTTAACTGAGAATGGTTCTTAAAGAATCAGTGATAATACTGAATTATGAAAACATTTCTAATGATTATGAACAAAGGTGAAAATAAAATGAAAAGAAGGTAAAACAATGGAAATGATAGAAAATGCATTATTAGTAAATACATGTTAAGGAGAAAGATTATAAAATATTCATATTTTATATTAACTGGCATTAGGAACTTTAAAATGAAATGAAAATATGATGTGGGTTTTTTGATTCTGTTTAAATCTTTTAATTAATCAAAGCAAAAACAGTAGATAGGTTTTGTAGTTTAAAAAAGAGGACTTGGAGAGAACAGATACAATGTTTTCTGACTCTCAATAAGCATATAACATTGTTGGCATTACATAATGGGCATGTGAGTGTTTTAGCTCACGGATCCACATAAAGAATGGACCAGAGTCACCTGGATGTTTCTTTCCATAGCACACTTCCAGGATTTTGAGTTTATTAGGCTAGGATAAGGTCTGGAAATATGCAAACTAAAAACGTTTCTTCCAATAATTTGCAACTAGTTTGGTACATACTGCAACAGGCAAAAATATCATTAATCGTAAGACAAATGTGTATTGTGCTTCAGTTATGGAGAGGAAACTGTTGTAGGCTCTTGCAAACATAAAACATTCAGTTTTCTAGATTCTGTTCTTAAAGGACTTAATGTATTGAAAGAAAGTTGCAATAACAGTGCCATAAAAAAGGTAAAGCATCACATTAAATGTGAGAGCAGATTGCTTCCCCTTTGGGAGAGGGAAGAATAATTGAGGCAGCTCTCTGAACAGGGCCTTGATAAACTACTTGTCTTAATAGGCTCCACGTGAAGAAGGCATTCCAGGCATGAGCAATAAAATGAGCACTCACAACACAATCTGATTCAGGATAGATTTGGGTAGAAGAGAATAACATAATTTAGATGAAATTAGTGGCCAAATATTTATTCACTAAATAGATATTCGTGAAGAATAAATGGTGAAAAACAAAGCTTGGAATAAACTAGTTACAGTGCAAGTAGAGAGAAGTGAGTAGATTCAAATGGTACTCAAGTGGAACTTAAAGCCTACATTTAATTAATCTTTATCTCATTGATTAACTGGATTGGGGCAGAATGTAAGGTAAAAGAGAATTGAGGGAATCATTTGAGATTTCAGGTGTGAGTCATTACCTGCATTGCAATACTAGTTATTTGTGTTGGGATGCTTCTTACATTGCAGGTACCCAACCTGCCCCTTTCATGTTTGCTTTCACTCAAAAGTCAGTATTATAGTCCTTTGTTGATATCAGTATTGTAGATCTCAAGGATGAAGTGTGCTAAGAGGTAATTATATCATCATGGATAGACCAGGGACCTTTTCCAAACTTGATAGGACCATATTCAGGTTTTTTTTTAAATATTTATTTTTTAGTTGTAGTTGGACACAACACCCGTATTTCACTTGTTTATTTTTGTATGTGGTGCTGAGGATCGAACCCAGGGTCTTGCACGTTTGAGGCAAGCACTCTACCTCTGAGCCACAACCCCAGCCCCCACATTCAGTTTTTTTAATCTTATTAAAGATAACAGGAATCATACAATAAACTAATTAATATTCTACCACTGCTAGTGGAAAAAGATAAATTGGAATTTATATTCAAAATAAAGGTATTTTAAAATTTCATAGTTGTTTTAGATAAGACAGTGAATTTGATAAACCATCCTCTCAATTTTAAATCTACTGTTATTTTGTTTAACATTGAGCTTTAATCTTCACTAACATAGTTTATTGCTCTAAAGTTAGCCAAATGCTTGTGGGAAATGTTATTAATTTTAAAAGAAAATCCCCCTAAGCTACTTACATTTAGAGATTGTGAAAGCAAATAGAATTATCTTGGAAGGAAGAAATCAAGTGTGCTTTTGGTTCTTAATTTTCACTCAAGAGTAGAGGTGAGTTTTTTTTTGTTTGTTTGTTTTGTTTTTTTTGTATTCTTTTCAAGAATACAAAGAAAAGAATTAAAAAAAATCCAAGAAAACATAATGTTTCCCTTTGATTTTTTTAAAATCTCTATAAGTGTGGTTTTTTTTCCATAGAAAGATAAATTAAAAATTGGGGAATATAGTAAAATCATTACATTAAAGATTACTATGAATAAACATAATATTCGATAATACTTTCTTCTATTTCATTCTTCACATTAACAGCGAGTTATACATTTTGTGAAAAGTTTGATTAGCATTCCAAAAGAAAAAGGGAACTTAGAGCATATACAATTTAAACTTTTATAACAAATTTATTGAGGGTTGAGCAGTATAGTTACAAGATAAATACATTGTAATTACCATAATACTAATCCAGAATATCATGCCAGGATGTGATTCCTTGATATAGAATTCAATGCCACTCATATTTGCCCCCAAATTTAATTAGCACATACCTTTGATTGAAGAAAGAGAATCTTATCAAAGTCTATTTCAAGTCTTTATGTAACCATCAGTGATAAAATGGAAGGGGTTAAAATTTTGCTATCTAACACTTGTGAGGTCTAGGAGATGTTTATAACTAAGGCCACATTCTATTGTCACCAATATATCTTGTAAGCCAAAAATTCAGTGAAATTCAATAGCATCTATTGACAAAGTTCTGAACCTTAGGGTGATTTGAAGTAATAAAGAGAAGGATTAGGAAAATTTAGATATACAGTGATATATATGAAAGACAGATGTATACACAGCCGGGAGCTCTAGTAATGGTATGGTCAGTTTTTTTTTTCCTTTTTATTTTTCAAGTTCATAGAGAAGAAACTGCTATCATTCTTTTGCTTTATGTTCAACTTCACTCTAGTAGGATATATTAGACTATTCTTTTCTACGATGAAACAAGATATGTGTTAGACCAATATGAAAATTATAAAATAACTTTATGTAGATTCATAGAGATGAGTAAATTGATATTCATGTATTTCCATTAGTGTTCAGAGGTAGGGACAAGAACATTTTTCTAGTCTTTGCATCTGTTTCTTGGTGTGCAGCAGTATGGCTGATAAGCACTGCCAAGGAAGCCAAAATTAGTGGAGAATATGTTCAGGCTGAATGAAGTTTCAAGCCTACAATGTGTTAAATACTCAGTCCATTTTCATGAAAATAAAAAATATGCCAATAATAAAATAATGTGATTTTTCATTATAGAACAAAGAAAAAAATGAAATCCATGTGCAACCAATAAATAGCTACTAATGTAGTTGATACTGATATATACAGGTCATTTGAACATGTGTTTTTGAGCTCTCATGTTCTATTTATATATCAAAGTTAACTTCTCTTGTCAGTGAGAATTAGTGGCATCAAGGTCCTTAGGGTACAGCTATTTTGGTGGCCTTAAAAGTCATTTTTATATCATGAGAAAAGTTCAAATCACTTTTCTGTGTTTTGACTATCTCTGCTCAAGCCTGTGCTTTGCCTAAGCTTAACACATGCCCTAATTTCTTTATTTTATTGTCTAGATTCTCTCTTATGGTGGTCATCAGGTCATTTCATAATTGCATAATTACATAATGAGGCATTGTCATCTAACTTGCCTTGGTCAACAAAATGCTGAGCAGAAGCCTTTAGGTGACAGTGATTGGCCACTCACTTCACTCTTTCTCACACATTGCACGTGGAGCCTTAGTGTACTGAAAATTTTAAAGTTCTTTATTATCCCAGGACAACAGCCTATCCTGACTTTACACTTCAGAGTTGATTCTGCACTGAATGTGACTGCTTTACTCAATGTAGCTGATGCTTATGGGTCTACAATTTAATTTCCAAAAGAATATTATTTTTTTCTTTTTTCTTCTTTTTAAAAAATACAGAACATTATCATTTAATAATCACAGGAAACAAATTTGTTAAATCTTTGAGTGTGTGTGTGTGTGTGTGTGAGATGGAAACTCACTTTTTTTTTTTTTACTTTAAAATTTATCATGTACATTGCAAGGTCTACTTGTCTAATACAAATTGTATCTTCACAGAAATTTTGATTTTAAAGCATTAGTGAAAATAGCAATTAAAGTTATTTAAAACGCCATGTGTTAAGACAAAAGTGTATATAGGCACTCAAAAAAAGAGTCTGACATCCTATTATTGTCTTAAAACTATTATATTAGCTTAAACTGTATATCATATCATCAGACCATAAAATTTAGGGTAAATCTGTGTAAATTTGAAATATATTTTCTACCATTTTGAAGTTTTAATTTTTTCTCATTAAATTGATATCTGTGCATGGCTATAAAGCAGAACAATATAATGATACCGCTGCTGCCCTAAGAACTATAAAATTAGTATATGAGCCTGACTTTAATCACTTCAGTTTTTCCTGTTTTTTCATTTCAATTTTTCATTTCCAATTTTTTTTTTCCTTGCAGTCTGTTATCTAAGATTCAGGGAAGAGCTTGTCTTAAGGGAAGTTGTAAATTAGAGAAAATTTGACTTCTGCTATCTCTGACTCATTTATTTATCCTTTGCCCTGTTTTCTGTCAACACTTCACAGATTAAACTGTTAGGTCTAAAGCCAGTAATTTACACCTGTGCACAAACTGAAGTCCCAAGTTTTCCCTTTCTGGGGAATACATGCATTTCAAACGTGCCTGTGATGATAAGAGGGGTCTTGTGTATCCTCTGCAAAAAATTCAGAGGCCAGATGGGCAGGGTTTTAGGGAACAAGCAAATTTTAGGTTTCAGAGAACAAGGAACACTTTTTAGAACTTCTCAAATCATACCCTGTGGTGGAAACTTTACAGCCTACAGATGAGAAAGCCTGGCTTTGAGATTCAGACAAAGCATGAAAGGGAGTTAGGCCACTTCCTCTTGCATAGTTTTATTTGTATTCAGCTGTGTTTTAACTGACTTTCTAACCTTTTAGAAAACATTGTTTTAGATTCCCTGCACCACACAGTAGCTCTGTGTGAAATTTATAGTAATTCAAACAAAAACTCCCTCTGGCTTCGCATGACTGAACATTTGATTAAAATTATAGAAACCGAACTACCAGGCAACTCCTCTCCAGCTCTGTGTGGAACATCTGCTGAAGTAGCCTTTAGAAGTCAGACAGAATTGCAATGTCATGCTCTAGGGGAAATACACACAACATAAAATTAACTAATGAACACAAAGCCTAGAGCTCATAAGGTGCAGGCCATATGTAAGCTGATTAGTTAGTCGCTGAAATGTCGGGTCTTCAGGAAACAGTAAACTAGAGGGCTTATAGATGTGTGTGTGTGTGTGTGTGTGTGTTAGTCTAATAAAGTGTAGTATCTAGGTTCAGTAAAATTTCAGGATATACAAATTTTTTAATATAACTAATAAATGTATATTACAATTCAGTTTTTATACTTATTTAAGTGTTAGAGTACCATCCATATACATTTAAAATACCAAGAGTTAATTATTGTATTAAAAAACTTTGTTATATAAACAATAAACTTTCAGAACCCAAAAATAAAAAATAAAAAGGCATAAAGCAAAATAAATAAATAAAGAACTAAGGTAATTTTTTCCTTCTTTTTTTTTTTTTGTACTGGAGATCACACTAAGGGCTTTGCACATGCTAGTCAAGCACACTATCACTGAGCCACATCCCTAGCTCTAGATACAAAGAATTTTTCAAGAAATATAATTAGAGACATTGTGACACAGAAACACATGAAATATAATTGCTAACTTTTCAGAAACTTCATAGATCACTGACAGTGACAACTGGGATCCTGATAAATATTTATAAAGAAATTCTAAAGAAAATTGTAAGGTAGGATTTTTTTCCTCTAAGTTAAACAAAAGTTATATTAAACCCATTGAAATAATAAAATGAATGATTATTAGTACTTTCATATTTTAATTTATTTATTCATCTATTAATTGATTGATTTTTAATTTGTTCTAATTAGTTATACATGACAGTAGAATGCATTTTGACACATCATACATAAACAGTATAACTTCTCATTTTTCTGCTTTTATATGATGTAGAATCATACTAGTTGTGCAATCATGTATATACATAGAGTTATAATGTCTAATTCATTCTATTATCTTTCCTTTCCCCATACCCCATCCCCTGCCTTAAATCTCCTCTGCCTAATCCAAATTATTTCTATTTTTCCCTAGCCCCCAGCCCCTTATTATAAATTAGTATCCACATATCAGAGAAAGCATTCAGCCTTTGGTTTAGGGGATTGGTTTATTTTGCTTAGCATCATATTCTCCAGCTCAATCCATTTTTTTCTGCAAATGTCATCATTTCATTCTTCTTTAAGGCTGAGTAATAGTCTATTGTGTATATGTACCATGTTTTCTTTATCCATTCATCTGTTAGAGGGCATCCAGTTTGGTTCCATAGATTGGCTGTTGTGAATTGAGATGCCGTAAACTGATGTAGCTGCATCACTGTAGTATGCTGATTTTAAGTCCTTTGTGTATAGACCAAGGAGAAGGGATAGCTGGGTCAAATGGTGCTTTCATTCCAAGTTTTCCAAGAAATCTCCATACTGTTTTCCAGATTGGTTACACAAATTTGCAGTGCCACCAGCAATGTATGTATTTCCCTACATCCTCACCAACATTTATTGTTGTTTGTATTCTTGAAAATTGCCATTCTGTCTGGAGTGAGATGAAATCTTAGAGTAGTTTTGCTTTACATTTCTCTAATTGCTAGAAATATTGAACATTTTTTGTGTATTTGTGATGGATCGTATTTCTTCTTCTGTAAAATATCTGTTTAGATCCTTAGCCCATTTATTGATTGGGCTATTTGTTTTTTTGTGTGTTGAGTTTTTTGAGTTCTTTATATATCTTGGGGTTTAATGCTCTTTCTGATGTGTGTGTGTATGTGTGATAAAGATATTCTCCCATTCATTCCATAGGCTCTCTTTTCACATTATTGTTTTCTTCGCTAAGAAGAAGCTTTTTAGTTTGAATCCATCCCATTTATTGATTCTTGATTTTACTTCTTGCACTTTAGGAGTCTTGTTAAGGAAGACAGTTCTTAAGCCGACCTGGTGAAGATTTGGGGCTACTTTTTCTTCTATTAGGCACAGGGTCTCTGTTCGAGTCCCTAAGTCTTTGACTCACTTTGAGTTGATTTTTGTGCAGGGTGAGAGATAGGGGTTTAATTTCATTTGTTACATATGGATTTACAGTTTTCCCAGCACTATTTTTTAAAAGGCTATCTTTTCTTCAATGAATGTTTTTGGCACTTTTGTCTAGTATAACTGTATTTATGTGGGTTTTTCTCTGTGTCTTCTATTCTGTACCATTGGTCTACATGTCTGTTTTGGTGCCAATACCATGTCACTTTTGTTACTATGGCTCTGTAGTACAGTTTCAAGTCTGATATTGTGATGCCTCCTGCTTCACTTTTCTTGCTAAGGATTGTTTTGGCTATTCTGGGTCTCTTGTTTTTTCCAAATAAATTTCATGTTTTTTTTTATATAATTTCTATGAAGAATGTCATTGGAATTTTAATAGGAATTGGATTAAATCTGTATAATGCTTTTTGTAGTATGGCCATTTTGACAATATTAATTTTGCCTATCCAAGAGCATGGGAGATCTTTCCACCTTCTAAGGTCTTTTTCATTTTTTTTTTTTAGTGTTCTGCACTTTTCATTGTAAAGATCTTTCACCTCATTTGTTAGATTGATTCCCCAAGTATATTGTTTTATTTTTTTGAGGCTATTGTGAACAGGGTAGTTTTCCTAATTTCTCTTTCAGTAGATTCATCATTGATGTATAGGAACATTTTTGATTTATGGGTGTTGATTTTATATATTGTTACTTTGAAGAATTCATTTATTAGTTCTAGAAGTTTTCTAATGGAGTTTTTTGGGATCTTCTAAATATAGAGTCATGTTGTCTACTACTTTCCAATTTTTAAGGAATAATTACTTTAAAAAATAATGATATAATTACTGGTGCCAGTATTTATAAAAAACAATACTGGTTAAAGAGGAGTGCACATTTGGTATGGCATAGTTCAAGTTAATATTATTCATTATGTCTGCCTCTCTTTTAGGTTAAACAACCAGTCATCAATACAATAAAACACTGTGTTGT
Source organism: Marmota marmota marmota (assembly GCF_001458135.2). Lineage (NCBI taxonomy): Eukaryota > Metazoa > Chordata > Mammalia > Rodentia > Sciuridae > Marmota > Marmota marmota. Next base: position 747,525 of record NW_025999842.1, on the reverse strand, counting down.
GGGTAAAAAAGCACCCTCATACATTGCTGGTGGGACTGCAAATGGGTGCAGCCAATATGGAAAGCAGTATGGAGATTCCTTGGAAAACTAGGAATGGAAGCACCATTTAACCCAGCTACACCACTCCTCAATCTATACCAAAAGGACTTAAAAACAGCACACTACAGGCACACATTCACATCAATGTTTATAGCAGCACAATTCACAATAGCCAAACTGTGGAACCAACCTAGATGCCCTTTAGTTGATGAATGGATAACAATAATATATACACACTATTCAGAATTAAAGGAGTATAATCATGGCATTTGCAGGTAAATGGATGAAGTTGGAGAATATAATGCTAAGTGAAGTTGGCCAATCCCCCCAAAAAACAAATGCTGAATGTTTTCTCTGATATAAGGATGCTGATTAATAATGTGGTTGGGAAGCAGAGCATGGGAGGGATAGACAAACTCCAAATAGGGCAAAGGGAAGGGAGAGGAAGGGAGTTGGTATGGGGGTAGGAAAGATGTTGGAATGCGATGGACATCAGAGAGATGAAAAATTGTGCTCTATATGTGTAATATGAATTGTGACGCATTCTGCTGTCATACATAACAAATTAGAATTTTTTAAAAAGCAAAGGTAAAAAATATTGCTATTGCCCATTTCTCAAAAGAACTTTAAATATTCAAAGTTATTTAAATAATATATTTAGCAATTATATGACATAGCTTATTATTGAAATACTTCTGGTTATGTCTAATTAATACTGCGTTGTAGTTGTACCATTTGTTAACATTCACACAGTTCATTAATTTCAGCAAGAGATACAGTGTGAATAAAGACTGAAAAGTTTATAGAAATATTAGCAACTCATTGATCAGTAGATATATTTTTATATAAATGGTTATATCAGACTTTATTTCAAATATAAGCCTTAATAAAAATACTCAAACATATTCATGTAGGAATTTTTGTTTGACCTCACAGGTGCTCTCAGTGACTTGTGTAAGGATTAGCATTAGTGACTGCCCTGTTGCCATGCCTTAGAAAACCATGGTACTTGAATGACCAGATGAAATTTGCATACTGCTTAAGGATTAAACTTTAGAATTCTGATTTTATTTGCTTAGGATGAACTTTGAGTTAACATTTTGGAATACGTTTCTAAATCTAGTTTAGGTAAGTAAATCCAGGTCCAGAAAAAGAGGAGGGAAATTAAACTTCAGTCTGTGCACTAATGAAATAGAGACCAACAAGTTGCATTAAGGTGTAGGGCTTTTTTTTTCTTTTTTCTTTTTTCTTTTTTTTTTTTTTTTTAAGTAGAATGCTTTTTCATTAAGAAATAAGGAAAATTAAGTACATTTGTATAATATTGAATAAAACACCCTAAGGATGTAGAGAGAAAAATGTTGAGGCTATAATGCAGCCAACATGATTATTACACTCTGGGATTCTGAGTACTCTGATTCAAAATCAAGGTTGGACAGTGGCTTGGCTCTCCAAGCCTTACAGAATGAAGAAGTGGAAATCCACAATAAAATAGCAGAGGACTGTGAATGAGTCTGTGTGTTGACTTGTTCGTGATGTTGAAAAGTATGACTTTCTTTTGGAAAGAACATTTCTTCTACAAAACAATTTGTGTTGTTATTAGGAACTAATTGGAATAAGCAATTATCATTAGAATATATACCAAATAGCTATCAGTTTGCATTAAATCGTACTTAGAATTTATAACTTTGTGTTATAAAGTATTATTCTTTATAAAATGTAAAGGAGATAAATCTGAAATATTCAAAGTGCTCTGATTTGATTGATTCTTCAATAAAGCTAATGATTCTGGGAATATATGCAAAGAGTTAGAGAGATTTCTACAATGAAGTTTTGCAGACTTACTCCAAATCAGTGATCATACTTTATTAAGCAATTCTTTGAATGATACAAACCAAACCAAACAAAACATCAAAATTGACAATTCTGTCATTTATTTAACTAAGCTATTTTTTATTATACTCTGAAATGGACAAATAGTCTTTTGCTTTACTTCAAAAGAAACTCACTAGCATTAAAATTGCATAGAAAGGAAATAAACTACAGTAATATTGCTACATGAAATTTTATTTGACCTCAAGCATGTCTGCCTTTCTCAATTGATTTCTGGAGAAAATACCAATTGAAATCACTGGATTAGATGACATATTTGAAAAAGGGAAATAATCTTTACCTAATGTTGAAATTATCATTGATACATATGTCTGCTTGAATTTTATTTGGAATTGAGAAAAAGACAGATTATACAACCCAGTGCTTGATTGCACAGCAAATGTTTCTGCATTCATGTGCTGAAGAAACATGTCAGTGTATGGAAATCAAAACTAAGGTTTTACTCTTCTTCTCTCTAGCAGAGCCAACTGGCTGGAGTAGCACAAGAATAAATGATTTATTACTTGTATGGGCAACATTAAGATCAACAAGTATACCTTGCTATGGTACTCATGATACTCTTAAATATTGGGTTTGGGTTGATGTATTTTTTTATACATACAAGGCAATTAAAATAATCCTTCCTCTTTAGCTTTCTTTCATTACCCTAATTAGTGTCCAATATGTCTCTTAAAGCTGCCCCACTTAAAATCACATTAAGCCAGTATATCTGATTCTTTGCATTGTATTGTAATTATAATATAAAGAGCTAGACAATTTATTTCTGCTATGTTCCTAGATTTTGTTAGGTTACTATCTTTAATTTCTTTAAAAAATGATGTCATTCTTGACTTCTTCCTATTTTTTTAAATGGACTTTTGTTACTTATCTTTTGACTTTTTCTCTTTTTTACTCTTTCCTTTCTCCCTTTCACTTGCTTTGACTTGCTGCTTCTTGTATTCTGTGAAGGATATGTGTCTTTTTGAAACATTATATAATTTCTTTATTCTACCTAATTTTCCATTTTCAAGGACTTATCAAATTTTGTGCTTTCTTAAAATTTCTTCTGGACAATTTTTTTTCCACTGATACAGATTAGTTTACTTGTTGTTACATAACATATTCACCTATAATTAGCATGTTAGTACAATGCCTGTGTATTACCTTACCCTGTTTCTATGGAACAGGAATTAGGGAAGTATTTCCTAGGGAACTATTTCCTATTTCCTAGGTAGTTCTCACTGTGGAATCTCTTTTGTGTTCCAGGCAACAAGTCAGCAAAAGCTTGACTGAGGCCTGAGGACTTAGCCATATTCCCCGCAAATTATTGCCATCTCTTTGCAAGAAGCTTCAGACCCTTGGTAAGTATTTCTCTTTAAAGAGTGGTTTGAATTCTTTATGTGGCTGCTCAGTTTTTCTAGAGTACATGCAGAACAAGACAGAAGCAACAGTGTCTTTAGAACCTGGCATCAGAAAACACAACTTTTACCCAGTCAGTCCTATTCAGCATAAGAGAACAACACAGGATGTGATTACCCGGGGGCAAGAAACATTAAGAGGCATCTATGAGGTTACCACAAATGTACAGGATATATGACTTTCTCTCATCTCCATGCTGATCACTAAACTTTCTCAGTTGAGTAATTTTTATTAAGCACTTACTTTCCTTTTACATTGCTTCCTATATTATATCTCCCTGTCAAAACAAGTCTGTGTTTGCATTTTATCATCTTGCAATTGACTAAACTTTATCATATTTGTAGTATTTTAGCTGTTCAATATAAAGCTTTATAAAAGACAACGAGAAACACACATTTGCATGCAATTACTTTTTAAGCAAAATTTTTGTAACTTGCCCCTGTAAGAATCAATATCAACTTTTTGACATTGTTGTTCAACTCTTCTTTTTAAGTTGACCACTAGTTTTAGTTCTAGATTACCCTTTCTGTCAGCTATCATTGTTATTATTGTTTACACTACAGAGTCCTCTGGAAGCATTCTTTTACAAAATATATATCCCAGATCCTAACCAGAGGAAATAAAGTACTTATAAAAGCCTACACATGTACATTAATAGAATCTTTATTCATAATTGCCCAAACTTGGAAGCCATGATCCACTGGTAGGTGAATGGATGAATAAGCTATCATATATCCAAACAATGGAATATGATTCAGCACTAAAGAGAAATAGAGCCAATATTCCATGAAGGTAATTGAGGAAACGTAAATGTGTGTTATTAAGGGACAGAAATAAATCTGAAAAGGCTGCATATCATATAATTCCAATTGTATGACAACTGGAAAAGACAAAAATATAAACAACAAAAACATCAGTGGCTGTCAATGCCTGTTATTATGGGGAGAGTGCTGAATAGGCAGAACAGAGAGGATTTTTAGTCCAGCAAACATGTTCTCTATGATATGGACACACGGCATTCTACTTTCATACAAACACAAAGAATACCACTAAGAATGATCTCTATTGTAAACTATAGATTTGGGGCATAATGATATGTCAGCACAGGTTCATCAATTTTAACAAATGTACTACTGTGGTAGGGGATGTGCATAATGGGGGAAGCTATGCATGTGTGGAGTCAGGGAGTTTATTGTATATTTTTATATTGTATATACTGTGCCCTCTTCTCCACTCTCAATTGTGGTGTGTGTGTGTGTGTGTGTGTGTGTGTGTTGCTGGGAGTTCAACCTAGAGCCTTGTACATGCTAGGCAATTGCTATACTGCTAAGCTACATACCTAGTCCCATTCTTCTCAATATTGTTGTGAACCTAAAACAACTCTAAAAGAATAAAGTCTTTAAAAAAAATCTCATATTCATTTTGCTTTTCCCTGGAACAGGGACATTTAATTCACTATTACTCAGGAGCTCTATTCCATTTTATTGGAGAACAGCATTATCAGCCAAAACATGGTAACTTGAAGAACACATCTGATTGCTTTTCACGAACCCTGAAGGTAGGCAGGTTGTTCTTCTTGAGGTTTAAGGTTTCTGTTTTGTGAAATCTCAGATTCTGTGGTTATGTGAAAAAGTCACTATCATCCTTCCACTTAAAAAATAGATTCCTACTGACAGGGAACACTAGCAAGAGCATATTTGGGTGAGTTTATATATAGATGGAAAGTTATGAAATAAGAAATTAAGAGAATAAAAATTAAATGTTATGTACATTTGAGAAAGCTAAAGAGCCAAGGAATTCTAATTGATAGTTTTTTGTGTCTCACCTGAATTTAAGACATTTATAAGTGAAAGTCATCTGATCATAAGCAATGTTGAATAAGAGGAGTTCCATGCTTTCCTTTGGTATCTACATATTTTGAAGCAGTTTGCCTTTTTCTATTAAGATAACCTTCATAATTTTCATGAATAATTTCTGAATGCTTTCCACAAAATTGTGAGGCTTGCTGGTTGGAGCCCTATCTCTAGACAGCTCTAAATGGACTCCCATACATGATGCTGTGCAGCTATGAACATGTTACTTAGAGTTGTCAAACTTCAGTTTCTTAATCTGTGAAGGCAGGATAAGAACAGAAGCCTCATGATATTGAGAATATAAATTAAATATAAAGACATTCAATTAACATTGAAAGAATGAATAAATAAATGTGTTATGTGTGGTATATTTTGTATGTGTGACATGGCCAAGAGATGGGTATGTGTTTGGGACCCAATAAATGTTGGTTTAATGCTATCTTATTAATAATCTAATCTGTCTTCTTTTTATTTCAAGAAAATATTTATAGTCTTTTTTACTTTAGCAAAGTCCTTCCAAACAACTAATGCTTTGCATTGTAGACACAAAGCACATCACTGAAGAATTTATTAAGAAACTTTGGGCAAAAAGAACTTTTGGCCAACTGAAAAATAAACTAGTTTTAGAGCACACTGACTTTGAGAAAATTATCAAATCTTTCTCAGATTCAGTTTTCTGTCATTAAAAAGTGAGATAATAATTATTATCCCATTATTAGTAGAATTGTAGTAAGGATTAAATGAGTAGCTCATATTAAATAAAAATAAAATTTATATTTTTTAAAGAATGACCACTTCTCAGTAAAATTATCTAGCATGTATTACCCTTTGACTCAACACACTACAAATGCCAAGAAGTCTCTCCATATCTCTGTTGGTGATGATTGTTCTTTTGATGGTATTTAATTGGAAGTGAGATTGATTCTACCTTGGTATGTGTTTTGCCAGTTTAACTTTATTTTAAATGCCAACTTATATTTCTCAAACATTAGGTTTCATTAATGCTACGCTGTAAAACAAGTAATGTGTTATCACAGTTCAGAATTAAGGGAATCAAATTTTTATAGCACAGATACAGAGTCTGGTGATTGTAGTGAATATGACTGAAGCTGTTGCTTAAGAACATCTCCATATTACAAGTTATAATTTTGTTAAAAACCTACTTCAAAGCTCATAGTCAGAATAATTCAAGGCTTGAAATGGGATTTAGTAGAACCCCCAACCCAATTTACAGACAGACATATATGACCAAGGATTCGTGTAATGTGTCTGTAGTCTTTTGATGAATTTTGTAGAATAATTTGTTCATGGTCTTGTGGTTTTCAAGCTTTGCTATATTATCCATATATTTTCTAGGTTCTAGCCCTTTTTCATAAAAGTTTGTGCTGAAAGGATAAAAAATAGGAAAAAAACCCACAAAATATCAATTAAATATGAGTTTAAATCCCTGCCGCTGTATTCTGTGGATGTATAACTTGATCAGTTATTTCAAAGGTTACCTTCAACCAAAGTTAGGACATAAAGAGAAAGAAGGAAAATAATTACTTGTTTGTTCATAAAAAAATAATTGTCATCAGGGTGTGATATGAAGCTGAATACTGGAAGCTGTTGACTCTCAGAGGATACCTAAGCATAAGAATCGCTTCTGCAATTTTACCTTGGAGAATATATCCCAAGTGTTATGTTTTGGCCTCAAGCTGATAATTAGCTAATAGAAGAAAGCTAATTTTTTTCTTGGAATTCTTTTTCACAGTTAGGAGCATGATGGGTTTCTATACCTTCCCCTAAGCACTAAACATTACTCAGTGAAGGATACAGAATGCCATGCCAGATAAACCACTGATTCTTCTAGCCTTAATGGCTCTTTTATTTTTATGGTTATATCTTTGGTTAGGCATTAACATAGATGATGTACACAGGAGGGTTCAAACCAACTACAGGATGGCATTAGCTTCAGTGCTTCTCTAGGTGAAAAGTTAAAAAAGCGAACTGGAGAAATATTAATATAGTAGTCTATGGAAATCGATGGCCTACAATAAAGTACTTGAAATAATTTAAAGTCTCTACTTTATGGGTAATTAGGTACAATTTCTAAATACAAGTAAAAAAATAATGCAGGACACTGATTTCAAGAAACATGACTTTAGAAATAGAGAAAAAGATCTGGTAGAAGAAAAATTGTAGTTCAGATTGAAAAAGATACATTTAAATAAAAGAAACAAAGAGAATATTTTAAAATATCCCTGAATCAAATGAGATGAGGTAAATAACATTTTTTAATAAAACAGAAATAAGTTCCAAACCTCCAATGAGATTATTATATGAAACAAATACTTTAAAGGCTTGCCGAGCAGCTTACACATACTGGGCAACAATTTAAATGAACAAATTAAGAACTAAATAAAGCTGTCTACCCTAATATCTTGAAATTTCCAGTTTGGGAAATGCTCTTTAAAAAGGGATAAATGCTCACTAGATGCATTCTATAATGTATCTTCAAAATGCTGTGATTTTACATATGCTATCCTTTCATCAAACATATAAGGTCTGTTGCTGCATTGAAAGTTGCATAAACTAAGGTTCAGAGATGTTCTTTCCAGCTCACATAAACAAAAAATGTCAAAGTCAGAATTTTAGCAGAATTTGAGATTTGTCTGCATGATTCTGAAGTCTGATCTCTTAATCTTCCTGCCACATCTCTCTCTATATATTCGAAAAGAACAAAAAGACAAAAGTTAAATTGAAATTCAAAGTTCACAATATCCACTAGTTCAAAAGACTCAATTTGTGAGTACATATTTTGTGATAGGTAATTTGCATGATGCAAAAATACAGAAGCAAATAGTCTGTGGTCTTGAGAGGTATCAGGGACAGGCTCAGAGAGATGAATACATTTGTAAGCAAATAAGTTATGAAAGAAAAGCTCAGGCTAATTTGGAAGCACAGAGTAGAACCACCTGTGCCTCTCTAGGAAGTTATTTTTTTTCCTCAGAGGGGAATATGAATTCTGAGCTAAATATTCAACAGTAAATAAGAATAAACTCAGTGAATTTAGGGACAGGGTGTAGGAAGGTCTTCCCTGTAAAATTTGGGACAATGGAGGAAAGGAAAGAATCAAAGATATGAGCTGGGGGAGATAACAGACCAAAAGGCCAAAGGCAGTGCTCTAGGATAGTTTTTTTTCCTTGAAAGAATAAATTATTAAAAGATTTTAAGTAGGAAACATGATGTTTTATTTTCTCTCTCTCTCTTTCTAGAGTGGACTGTCTGTTTATGGTACTGTAAATCTGTAAATGGACTTGCTGGTAGAGATAAAACACTAAAATATTCTAGCAGGATGACATGATATCCATGCATCTGGTCACTGAAGTAGGTAGGGAGTGGTGAACCCTGAAATATATAGGGTTAGTTAAACATTATACCTTCTACTTTTCTATTTTTATTTTAATCATTTACATTTCCAGTTTGTGGAAATGTGTGATCTTGTAAAAATGTTTGAATGTCAAAAGACTGGAGAAGGCTATTGTAATGGTTTGCATATGAGGTATCTCAAAAGCTCATATAAATGCAGAAATATTTAGAGGTAAAGGTATTAGATTGTGAGAGTTGTAACCCAATTTGTCCATCCTCCTTTGAATGGACTGACTGGGTGGTAACTGTAGGCAGATGGGGCATGACTGAAGGATGTGGGTTACGTGAACTGAAAGGATTGTTCTTCCTGTGTCCCCTCCATCTCTCTTTGCTTTTTTGCTTCCATGGGTGAACAGCTCACCTCTCTATGCCCTTGCTCTTTGTGACGAGTAGAACTGAAGATGTTAAACAATATTCTATGCTTTAAATAGAACCTGAGAGTGGCTCAAGGGACTGCTGACTTAGGTCAAGCTGTGGATTTGAGAGTTAGAGGAGTTGGAGGAGCTAATCAAAGGAAAATAACTGCCATTGTTCATAAATTCTCACCCCTCATCCATTTTGCCCAATTCCTAATTTATTGATGATTTTATGACATAGTTCTGCTTCTTATCCCATTTTACTAGGAGCTATTTTGAATTGACTTTCTATAATTTTCCTACTCATTTTAATAGTTCTTTCAAATGTGTCTCTTTCTCTGATTCTTCTCCTAATTTCCAAGTACTTGCCATACCCTCATTTTTATTACTTCATACAGAATTTACAATACCTTATCCTAACTTATTAGTTCAAAATCTTTTGTCCCCCAATGGTGTGTGAACAAAGTATGAGAAAATGCCATGGTCATCTGTGCTATACTAGGGCCCAGCATGTACTCTGGCAATTATTCTCAGCTTAAGAAATATTTTGAATTAATGAATGAAACACACCCTGAAAACACTTTTCATATTTCTCTAAAATACATACATTTCTTATGAACTCATTTTCATACTTTTAATGTAATTTAAGTCCCAAATAAAAATCTAGTAATAGCGAATATTTACTGTGCCAAGAAGTGTGTTAATCACTTTAAGCACATTACACTTTGAATTCTCACAAGCCTCTAAGTTAATGACAATTTACTGTGTTTTAGAGGCTCAAGAGATTAACTGAATTGGCCAATATTTCTCAACCAAGAAGTGGCAGAGTGGACTTGAAAAGAGATACATAAAATGTCAACAGGGAAGGTCTGATTTTCTGATTCTCTCTCAAGTCTTACTACGGGGACTTTGAGCTCTTCTCTGCTGATATTTTTGTGTCAGCTTATCTCTACAAATGGCTACTATCAATAACATCCCATCCCATCCAGAGGTGGAATCTGTTCCTCTACCTCACCGATCTATGCCTATTAAGAGAATACAGCAGAAACAAAGCTGCTGCAGCTTCAATCATTTAGAGGGCTAGTAGCTTCTGCCTTTTATCTCTTGAAACTCTGAATGGCCATGTAAAAACTCAGGCTGGAGAGAGAGGCTACCTGAAGGAGTAGGGGTTATCAGGTATGTGAGTAAAGTCATCTTGGACAACTGTACGATGAAGCTCTCTGCAGACCTCAGCTTCAACCTCTGCGGGTCTAAAATAGCATAAATTGCCGGAGGAGAAAACCCAGCTTATTAGAGTCATCCCATAGAATTCTAAGAGAGAATATTATTGCAAACCTCTAAATTCTGGAAGTAATGTTCATTGCCATAAATAGCCATATTTTCTCAAATTTGTGTTTAATTTGAAATTACAAATCATAATATCCCTGGCTTATTTTTATCTGGTTAAAATGGGCTAATATCCTGCAACTATCATGATACTTATACCATTTTTTGTCCATTTTTAAATATAAAGCCCAAGGGCAAAATAAAACTTTTGTAATGCATCGAATTTTTCCTGGACGACCCGGCAAGAGAGTCAGTTTAGGATCTGAGTGGGGAAATGTGCATCCCTTGAACTATATTTCTTTTAGTAGAAAAATTGCAGTGTCACCATTACTAATGCCATTTACAACACTGATGTGAATTAGTATTACTTAGTGCTGACTCAGGATTCATGACTATTCTCCAGAAGCAAGGACTGCCTACCACTGTGTTTAGTCATAAAGTTTTGTCTTAATTTACAATTTCAGTGGTCATCATGTGTTTATTTTTCCTGGTTTATTTAGAATTATCTAGTAAATACTAGCTTGACCTTGGATATGCGTGACATTTGCCCAATCTGCATTTCCTGTCAGTGGAGGTCTGGCTTCTTTTTGTATTTATTCGTATTGCTAATTTCTCTCAACTATGAAATGTCACTTATTAAAGGTTACTTTGCTTTTCAAGAAAGCTCTCTAAAATTTTCTTTTAAAGTGAAGAGAAATACTAAATGGGTTTTTATTGGCTCAAACTTTATGAAATTGCCAATATTTGACCATTTTTTAGCCTACAAAATGGGTATTCATAATACTATACTTAAAGTACAGTTTTGTTCAAACCTGACAGGACTTATTTCATGAGATTAAGTCGGGTGGAAGAGGATATATACATATTTTTCACTGGACACAAGAGAAGAGCAGATGCTAAGTGACTCACATATTGTCTCATAGCTAGAAAATAATAGAAATTTGGACTCAGGACAGCTAATACAGAGTCTACTAATTTACACTTTGTCCTCTACATTAGTGAACTATTATTCTTTGCTTAGTTTTAAACATAAGCTATGCGTGCGGCCCGGTTTCGATCCTCAGCACCACATACAAACAAAGATGTTGTGTCCGCCAAAAACTAAAAAATAAATATTAAAATTCTCTCTAAAAAATAAAAAAAATAAACATAAGCTTGTCTTCAGCTGTTACAAGTTTTTGACCATGTTTAATATTTCAAGGTTTCTAATGTAAATTAATTTGTTACCACTGAAAGTAGGTTATATAGAGAGAAGGTGGCAACACAGTGTGGGAATATCAGGAGCTGTTTTGTCAGTTATTGAACATTTCCTATAATTTTTCTACTCATATACATCTACAATGATGATTGTTCACAAAGTTGGAGTTTTCAGTATGAAAATTTTCCAGAAAGTAAAAAGCATAGAAATTCAAAGCAGGCAAGATTGAAGAGAGGGGGTCAATTTCTGTCAGTTCTTAATTAAAACGAGAAGGAAGAAATCCAACACAAGTTTAGAGAGCAAGATTTGCAGTATATAGGGAGGATGTTTTCAATCTAACCTTCACACCGTGTCTGAGTTGCCATGGCTTCTCAACCTGTAGTGGCAAGATATCTCCATGATGTCAAAAAGAGTCAAAGAAAAACCTGCCACATCAGTTCAAAGGCCAAACGTGGTTCTGTGATTGCCACTGAATGATTCTCTAGAGTATCTGCTGAGGAAAGGTTCCTGAGAAAACTGCAATAGGGCTGTGCATTATTATTCATTTTAAAAAACGTGACGACCATGACAGGAAAAAATGTAGTCAGGAGAAACACTTGTCATTAGTGGAACAATAACGATTGCTAAAATTAATAGTGCTCTTTTAATCTGAAGATTTACTTTTTGGCACAGTTTGGCTTCCAAATATAATAACTCAGTTCAGGATCTATGTGGTCTAAGATGTTGTAGATGTATCATATTGCGTGCTAAATGTTTATGTGCATCTTTGTTTTTAATGGCTGCTTTATTCTACTCATGTGTGTTCATTCTGTTTCAATTACTGTCCTTATCAAAGATTAACTCCTTACTTGAATCTTATTCTTCCTCTAAAAGTCATATCCACAAGTACCATTTACAAAACTTACCAGAGAATAATACTTGATTTTTGGTATAGGACCTTGCTTAGGAATATTTAATAATGAAAACTCTTAACATTTGTTTAACCAATAAACTTACTTGGGAGTCTGTTTCTTTGTAAATGTTTAATAATGAAAGTAGAGGCTGCTCTTATTGGTCATATCTTTTGCATTATTAAAGAAGTCATTTGATAGCAAATTTCCAGATAGCAGGAGCCTATATTCCATTATCTTTAACGGGAGAAATGAGGGGTTCCAAATGTTATGAAAACATTCTTAAATATAAAAATAACCATCCACAAATGATCTCTTGATAACATAAAGCATTCAAAATACAAATGACCTAATTATTTAATAAAAAATGAAGTCATTGATATATTCTACAAAGTGTACAATATTACTATGAATTTTCCTTTCTACCACATGGAGTTCGTGCTCCGATGAAAAGAAATGATAAAATGACATCGTAAATATGAAAAGAATCTAGCTAAATTGAAACTTGTTGGTAATGCCTTCAGGTATCAACACAAGTAAGCAGGATATATGATAGCAAAACCTCTTACTAAAAGGCAGAGAAGACTATAGTAATAAAATACAATAGATTCAAACAACTTCAAGTCATAATCATGTCAAGAGAACAGCAGAGATAGAACTGTGAAATGGTCAAAGTTCTCTTATAAGAGAACAAGTGTTCAATATAGATGTCTTTTCTGATATGTGCATTCAGTTTTATTTAGGGACCTTTTATTTTGGCAGTGATTTCTGGTAAAATTTTTGCAAGTCATTATAGCAAATAGATAGTGAGATAGAAATGAAATAGAAAGAGCTAAGTGTACATATCCCAAAAAATTTTTGAGAATTAAATGGCATATTCTCTGTAAAGAATCTGACTTTATTAATTATTGTATAATAGTGAATATTATTGTTTAAAAGAAGTAAAAAGATAGATGTAATTGTCACTGAATTCAGAATGAATTAATGACATGTGTGTATTTGCTTGTGAACTTTCTCTGCTTCTCCTACTCATCAAATATTTTTTCTCATCCAATAATCTCACAATTCTTCAATTTGGGGAAAATGAATAGAAGAGAAGACCTGCAAGCCATGACACCTATTACCCGTGAGTAAGCAATTGCTATCTGTAGCATCAATGATAAACATTATTGTTTCCAGCTACTCCTAATAAGGCTCTTATTTCATGTCAATTTGTTTGGTATTCAAAATAATTCTCCAAAAGTGCTTCCAAGGGACTGAAAACTGGTTAAGCTGTTCTTAGCTTATTTAAAAGATTTGAAAAGGAATGATATCACATTCTATCTACCCCAAATCCTTCTGAATTATTTTAAATGTCTCTTCTAAAATATCTTAGCAAATATAGTACTGTCCTTGTGGAATGTATGTCTAATTTGAAATTAAATAACTATCATTTCTGTATCATGGATCAGCAATATGACCTGCAAGCTGTTCCTGGTTGCATGGAGTCTTGTATCACTACTGTACTACAACTGCATTTATAGCTTAATTGATATTGGCCAAACATTTCAAAAAATCAGGCATGAGAGTCTCCTGTGCTACTTTATACTATAATGCTATTTTCCTTTCAGCCAATATTATCTACAAGTAAACTAGAAGCAAACAAATGTTACATTTTTTGTTTCAATAGAAAATTAGAGCAGAGATCATTAAAATAGAAATAAAGGATGTTCAATAAAGCCAACAGCTTGATATTTTTGTGAAAAACTATTAGAAGAAACAAACCTCTGTTATAATTGATCAAAAGAGAAAATTAAGAAGACATAAATAAGCATGGTCAATAAAGAGCAAAAATATAATTATAAAAAGAGTAAAATAGTCTAAACAAATATATGTGAAGAATTTTGAAAAATTAGAAACAATTAATGCCTAGAAAAATGAGGCTATGATAGCTGTTTAAGTAAATCAGAATTTATGCCATGATCAGAATAAGCAGAATTAAATACTGTAAAGTTGTCAGTTCTCTCTGATTGATATATGGACTCTGTAATCTCAACTAACGTGTTATAAAAAGTATATTAATGAAAACTGCAAGGTGTTACAAGGAACTTTATCAAATGATTTTGAAAATTCTATCAAAGATTAAATAGCCAAGAGTAGCCAGAACACTTCTAAAATCTGTATTGAGAAGGTATCTATCCTACTAATTCTTGGGACTTACAAAATTATTATGATTAAAATACTGTGGCACTAATACAGAGATTAAAAAGAAAAAATATAGTCAATGAAATATACCCATGAATTTATGAAACTTTATGTCATACAAGTAATATTTTAAATCATAGGCAAAATAAGAATAGAATAGAAAAATATCTAGGTATTAAATTGGATTCCTACCTTCAACTAAATACAAAACTCAATTTTATGTAATTAAGCCATTAAATGTCAAAAACAAAGCTTAAAATCAAAGGTAAAATGTCTCTTAGATTTTAGCAGGAAATATTTCATAAACAAAATACAAAATATTCTTCTAAAATGAAATATTGATAAATCTTTCAATGTTAAAAGGAAGAATTTTGATTAGGAGATAACTTATAAAAGTGAAAATGTCATATAAACTAGAGAAAAATATTCTTTCTACATACAAGCAATAATATATAATTGTCAAAAATAACTATACTCTAGTCAATTAAAAAAAAACTTTATAGAAGAATGGATAAAAGACATGCAAAAACATTTCATAGAAGAGGAAATACAAATAACCAATAAATGAAAGAAGAGTTTCTCAATATCTTTAGTGATGAGAGAAATGCAAAACAAGATTACATTGAGATTAATTTTTACACTCTGTTGATAGGCAAAAAAAAAAAAAAAAATCAATGGACTGAAGATGAAGCTGAATAGTAGAGCACTTGCAAGGCATGCCTTAGGTCCTAAGATCAGTCCCCATCATCTCTGCAAACAACATCAACGACAACCACAAAAAGGAGTATTCTTGATCAAAAGATTTGCACATATCAGCTTTCTTAAACTTTATTGGTGGGAAGCTTAAATGGCATGAGAAATTTTGCAAACAGTTTGATGTTATAGTAGTTGCCCTATATTTTCAAGGGATTCATCCCAACTCCCCTCCAAAGGTCCCCCCAAATGTGAACACTACTGTAAAACAGTTATATTAAATTTTTCCCAGTACATACTTGCAGTAAATGGTTCAGTGCCCTTCATTTCAGGGGTTTCCCTACCAAAGATTCTTTTAGTCTCAGTGCTTTCTGGTGCAACATATTGCCATAGATCCATTCTTTCCTTCACAGTTTCACAGATAGTTCTTACCATAGACCTTAGCAAGCTCCACGAGTTTTTTTCCCCCATTTTTTATTAAATGAGGAACTTTCATCTTTTCACTTAAAAGAAGTACTTCATATCTTTCTCCTTGTCATATCCACATTTCCAGCCTTACTATACTTAAAATATATATTGGGACCAGCAAGTGAGGTAAGGGTTACTTGAACATTAGTATCATGCTACCATGGTAGGTACAATAATTAAGAAGACTACACAAATTATTTATTTCTGGAATTTTCCATTTAATATTTTCAGACTGTGGTTTACCATGGATAACTGAAACTATGAGAAGTTAATCTGTAAAAGTGGGGCTGCTTTATCTTGTAAAGTTGAATACTCACACTATGACACAAAATAATCTATAGGCATATATTTGAGAAAAAAATCTTGCCAATATACAAAAGGAAACCTGTACAAATATTTTCATAGTCAACATCTTTTACAGTAACAAGAATCTGGAAATCATTCATATGTCTAGTGGAGAGGAAGATGGGTGAGGTATTTGTATAATTTTATAAGATTATGTCAGACTGGATGTACAATATTGAAAAGTTGACAGCAATAGTCTTGATATATCTAGGGTTTGTAACTTTTATAGAAATATAAATAGAAAAAAATCCAAAATAACAAAATTTAAATTACTTAATTTTCATGTTCTATATGATTTTCTTAAGCAATATTATTTTAAATTAAAAGAATAATGTTTATATTTGTGACTCTAATTTAATCCCCTAGAACATCTAGAATGTGTCATGTGGTACTATGCCCTGACCCACTTACGTGCCCAATAAACATTGGTTAGATGAATGATCAATAATTTTTAAATTTGTGCAAATATTAATATGTCTAGAATACTGACAGTTAATATATGAAAATGGTTTATAATGTATGGAACACTGTAAAGTGAAAAGTTTACTCAAATCCTATCAGTGAAGATTATATTATGAATGATTATTAAGACCACTGAAGCTCAGCAGGGTGGTGCTTGCCTGTAATCCCAACAACTCCAGAGGCTGAGAAAGGAGGACCTCAAGTTCAAAGCCAGCCTCAACAAGGGTGAGTAGTTGCTAAGCAACTCAGTGAGACACTGTCTCTAAATAAAATACAAAATAGGGCTGGGGATGTGGCTCAGTGGTCCAGTGCACCTGAGTTCAATCTCTGGTACCAAAAAAAAAAGACTACTGAAATTAGTTCCTAATTGGCATTTATTATCATAAATGGTACTCATAAAATACCATTAATAACTAATAATTTTTGTACACTAATCCACAGGTAGATATTACATTGAAATAAATTAATAAGTAATATGTTATTATCTATTAATTGTATTATTGCATTTTTTTGTGTTTAATAATCCTTTAACTGGTACATATACTGACTGCTGTTAAATTTAATGAAATTTTCTTGCATATTACTTTAAATAATAGAAACTTTAAGAATTTTTAAAAAACAAAATACTACAGTCAGTACTATATCAAAATACCAACAGTATAATATGAAAAGACATTCGAAAGGAAAATAAAGGGAAATCTTTGTATCATACCAAAACATTTGGAAGAAAAACATAGAATGCCAGGCAAAAATGAAATGCTTTAGTTTCAGTAATACATATCTCAGAAATATCAACCATAGATAATAAATTTCTCCAAAAAGTTGAAAACAAAAAAAAGCTTAAAGAATCCATTAAACTGAAAATAATTTTTGAAAATGTAAGTATATGTTTATGCAATTTGACTATGAAATTACTTTTTGAAATTTATCGATATCAAATAAGAAATTCTAATTTTCCTAACTATATGAATTTTGGAAATGAATATTATTTTAATATTTCAAATGACAAAAGATATTACTAGAATCAGGTTACTTTGTTCTATTTCAAAATATTCTGTATTGTCTATCTTTCAAACTATTTGGAGATAGAGGAGAAATATATACAAGGATGTTAGATTTTGCTTGTGTATTTCAGGCATACTGGAAGAGAGCAAAATGCCTGTTAAATAATAAAATTACATATTTAGATTTATAAGTTGAGTTAAAAATATATAAGTACCAGTGTTGCAGAACAGATATTATATGCAAACGAGAAAATATAATGCCATGTGGCAGTTGAATGCATGGTTCGGTTTTCAGTGATGCAACATCTAACATTATTGGTTCAGTTGAGCAACTTTATGAGCATAATTATGGGAATGTCACAATTTGGTAGGAATTGTAGAAAATTTGATACTATAGTGAACATTTATGCAGATTTCAAACATGGCCAACAAAAAATACTACATGTTATGTTTTGCTTATGAAAAAAAACCTAATTAAGACAATAATCAATTTGAATAAGAAAATAACATTTAATAAATTAAGAATTATTGCTCTTTTATATATAATACATGCGATATATATGTACATATATAGTATATAATCACATAAGCTGTATTGAATTGAGCAGAATTATTTTTTGTTTTGAAAATTTTCAAAATGCTTACTTTCTATATGGATTTTTTTTTTTTAAATCTTGCCTTGCTCAGTAGATGACACATTTGGAGAAAGAGTAGAGATATTTTCATCAGGTCACTTAAAAAATCTGAATTTTAGCAATGATAATCCATGGAGCAGAGATAAAACTATGCTTAGGAAAAATAAGTTTGTCATAGAAGATTTTTTAAAAATTAAGCCTGGGTAATTATCTGTGGCTCTTTCAGAGAATGTTCAAATTTCTTAGTGATGAATGCAACTAAAATCTCTTTGACACAATTGATTTTTTGTTATTTTTGTAAAAAAACTGTAGAACTATATTGCAACTTCAAAGAAACATTCAAGGGTGTTGCAAGCACATTTAAAACATAAACTGTAAATTAACAAGATAGATAAAAAAAATAAAGTGATACATTTAAAAAATTTTTTTTTAGTTGTAGATGGACACAATACCTTTATTTATTTATCTTTATGTGGTGCTGAGAATAGAACCTAGTGCCTCACACATGCTAGCTAAGTGCTCTACCTCTGAGCCACAACCCCAGCCCCCAAATGATATTATTTCTTAAACTTATTCCCAAAGTTAGGGAAAAAAAAAAAAAAAGATTTGACTCATTTTAACCATACATTTAAATTTGGGATTGATTCTGATATAATGGTGGATAAAAATAACATTGTTACCTCATACTGATATCTCCCAATTTTTAACTATAGCTTTTGTGTTTGTTTTCAATTTGACAAGGTTTATAACATTCATATCGCTCCCTGTCACTATACAACTTAGTTTCAATTCTGTGTGTAAAATATAGATGCTCTTCAACTTAGAATGAATGGTTTTATATCCTGATAAACCATCATAAATTGAAAATATTATAAGTAAAAAAAAAAGAAAAGTTTAGCTTAGCCTACCTTAAACATCACTACCAGTGCTGAAAGGTGGATCTTTAGCCCATCATGAGTGGCAGTTGAATTTTCTAAACTACAAGTAAAGATCTCCGACCTGATAAAAGATTTTTATGCTTTTCCTGGTTTAAGCGGGGCAGTTTAGAAGACAAAGAGCCTCAGTTTAAGTACTTGAGTCAAGCTGAAGGTTTATAAGATAGTAGGAAAGAAATAAAATGTGTATGTTTTAGAATAATCTAAGAATTTGAATAACTAAAAATGGCTCTAATAAATTAGTAGATATGAAGCTATTGTGATCAAGGAAATAACTCTAATTCAGAATTAGGACAAATAGATAAAACATCAGGGACATTGTTTCAAAATAACATATACAAAGAATTCTGAAGTTGAAAATAGAAGGATAATAACATTAGTTAGGTGAACTTTGTAGGGAAAAGAAGTAGTGTCCTACTTGAGCTAGAAATATGGGAATTTGAAAAGTGAAGAATAAAATTTATTTTAGGTGGATGAACATCTTCAGATGGAAAAGGAACAAGGAAAGATGAAAATGGAATGGCCCAGTGCAAAGTCAGTACCAAACCATTGAGTGATTAAGGATAAAGTGGCACAGGTAGGTCAGATACGTAGATAGAGGAAAGGTCTATACTTCACACTGTGCTTCACATAGGAATTTGTAATTCTGCATTTTGATTGTTAAAAATATATAACAAGTGTAGCCTTCCAGATATAAGGAGGGCTATTTGATTACTGGATCAAAGGAAATTGTTTAATTCATCTAATTCTTAAATGAACATTTTATTCTCAAATTACGTCTTTAATGATTATGCCTTATTTTGGAGACAGAAAGATGATAGTTTACCACCTTCCTGATTAGATAACAAGTCACATCTCCCTTCAATGGATACCAAATGGTGAGTAAGCACAATGGCATTTTAATCACATTGCCAGCCTCCACCTTTGTATAAAAGTGTATTATACCCAGGCAAAGTAAAACATGCTCTGAAAATCAGTTTGTATTATTGATGTTGTTAAGAAAATACAATTAAAAACAGAATATCCTCCAAACCCAGAAATCCTCTCCATGAAGGTGGGTAGGAAAAAAAAAAAAAAACAACCCTTTGGTGAATAAGCTTTAAAATAGAATTCAATGCACAGCACAGGCAAACTACTAACAGTCTGCACAGAGCAAGGTCTCTAATCCTCCAGCTAGTCTAGCAGCTACATTGCATCACACCCACCCATTCCTCAGAGCAACAATAATCAGTCCTCAAATGAGAGTCTTGATAATAATTCTTACTACACATAGTTATTAAATTGGTTTTGGTTCCAAAAATGTGTTTAGAATAGTTCCACTAAGCTTTTAAGACAGTGAATATATAATGACCTTCTTTGGCTAAGAGGTTTCTGTATAAAATGTATTCTGAAAAATGTGACTCTATAAATATAAAGTATGCTTATTATATGAATATTCAATAATAGTTGCTTGCTTTTATGGCAAACGTCAAAATATTTTATAAAAAATTAATATATGTATAAACATTTTCTCATTGCATTGTTTTTGCATATTTGTTTCAGTTTCCTCTACCTTGAAAGATGTTGAGATAATTGGATTACAAAGAATGACCCTTTTCTCCCTTCATCAACGTTGCCTTTACTTATATTCTGCAATGGAACACACCAGTGCCCACTTGATAAATAAAAACAAAAGCTCAGTGACCTGTGTGCAATCTCATTTCAATACCTTTTCTAAGAAAGAGAGCTTATTTTGATTAAAAGATTTTGCTTTTCTTCTTTGCAGGAAGTTGCAAAAGTCTAGGTTTACATAATGAAAATTTAATTGTATGTAACTTTCTATATGTCATATATATTTATTGCATATAAATATATATTTCAGAGTTATGATATCATTCAGATAAATAAAATACAATGGAGCAGTGTTTGTGTTGCTGGAATCTATTTTGCAGTACTCTTTTAAGTTATATGTATTCAGTATATGTGAAAATGTTTTATGTGTTTCTATATAGTTATAAAAGTTATATAAATTGGTTTTCTACCAAAAATTGGGAGTTACATTTCTTTTTCATTTTCAGATATGTTCATTTGAGTATTGCATTTGGGCCTATAATATTAATATATTGAATTTTCTTTCTTTTTGTCTTCCTCCCCTTCTCTCTTTTCCTTTCTTCCTTTTTTCTCTCCTTATGGAAGTATGAGTTCTGTGGCTGGCTATTGATTGGGGAATTCTAGCATTAGATGCACATGCCATCACTCTAATGCTGTCTAACCTAAACATTCACAAGGGAGAAGGAACCTGTCAAAAGCTAGTGGCACATATTACCTTTTACATACTGTCACTAAAACCTATAAGGTAGAGGTGTTGTAACCCCTAACTGTTCTCCATGCTTTCACCCTGGCTTGTTTTCTACCAGCTGTTCTCAAGACAGCAGCCACAGAGATGTTTGTTAAAGGGGAAGTCAGATCATGGCCATCCTCCATTCATATGTCCCCCATTCCTGCCCCATCTCAGTGGGGAAACACCTGGCAAGACTTCCTGAGATCTGCTCCTCCCACTCCCTTTCAAGCCTCTTTCCTGCAGCTTTGTTTCTAGCTCACTCCATTCTAGTCACACTGGCCTCCTGCTCTTCCTCAGGTGATATTGTTCCATTCACTCATTTACAGCTTCACTCAAATGCCACCTTTATTGGCAATTCCACTAAAATCACTTCTTTTAACCACAAAGTTGGGAATCCCTATACTCCTTTTTTTTTTTTTTTTTTTTGCTTTAATTTTATGTTTAACACCTACCACCAACTTCATACTGTATACAAGGCTTATTTTTCTGAATTGTGGTCTGTCTTCCAATAGAATATAAGTCCATGAAGGAAGGGATTCTCATCTACATAGTTTACTATTGTATCCCGAGTGCTAAGGACCATATCTGGCACGTAGTAGGTGTACAATCCTTTACTTATGAAAGGAACCTAATATAAATCTATATTTTTTATTTAAAGAAATTCATTTAGAGAGAATAAACATTTGCCCAAGGCTGTAGGCATAGCAACTAAATGATGAAAAGAGAGGAGATTAACAAAGAAAAAGGTCATTTCATATATAGAAACAGCTTCCCAAGATGACCACAGCTTTCCTTGATTGAATTGTCTTTTGGATACTCCCAGCATTCTAACTTGCATGTTATTTAACAACATTTGTTGAGTGCATATTATGTTTCAAGCCCTGTTTCAAATACTGGCTCTTGACAACTAACTCAATGATCTAGAATCCTGTCTGTTTGAAATTTGTCTCCTAGTTGAGAAATACTAAAGTAAATAAATGTATTAGTTGGTGACAAATGTTGTAAAACATGATGGTATCATACTGAGTGGTGTGAAGAGGGGTCCATTATAAATTTGTTACCCTTTGAAGATTTTTTTTAGTCAGAACAAATTTACTCCTAGGTGTACATGAGAATAATAAAACAATCTGGAAAGATCTGAGCATAAACCTTTTCAAACCAAGAACATAGCTGGTATAAAGTTTTGCTTTTGGAAAAAAGCTTAGAACACTTGAGTAATAAAGGGCAGGTGGGTTAGGACAAAATATAAAGTGATAGCATTGTATGGCATGATTTTGGAGAGATAAGCAGGACCTAATTCATATATGGCTTCTTAAGCCAAAGTAAAAAAGCATTGATTTATTTTTTCTTTTTTAAGCAAGTGAATAACATGATCTGACTTACTGAGCACAGGTCACCCTAGTGATTTGCCTGGCATGGTTTTTAAAGGATGATAAGAAAAGTGTTGCAGAGGTTGGAGATGTGATGATGTCCTGAAGAAGGGTTGAAACAGTGAAAATGGACACAAATGGGTGGATTTAAGTGATAATTTGAAGTTTGATTCACTAGAAATTGCTAATGAATGAAGAAAGTAAAGGCTAAGGAAAAACTCAAAGTAAGATCTTTGGAGTTTGGATTGAGGTACTTATGAATGGTGTTGCCAAGGTGGATTGGTTGCAGAAGATATTTAGGTAGGAAAAAAAAAAAGTTCTTTTTTAGACATGTGTAAGAAGTTGAGAAGTCAGATTGGCAGGTGAATTTATGACTAAACTGATAATGATGCAACTTAGGGAGTAGTCATCCAATAAACAGGCATTAAACCCATTGCAAGGGCCTACTTAGAAAAAATGTATAGTTAACAGGTTAGGCTAATAGATGGTGATTGAATAGAGGAGGAACCATATGGGGCTCCTGGAAAGGAATAACTGATGAGATAGGAAGAAAACCTGCAGATATGAAGTTGGAGAAGATGAGAAGGAATGATTATCTATGCTATATGTGGTGGAGTGGTGCACTGAGATGTAGATAGAGCAGTGGTCACCATGTGGGCAACATGCAAGTAATTGGTGACAATGAAAAAAGTAGTGACACTGATGTGGTGAGCACAGAAGTCTTATGGATAGACTCACTGACTTGGTAATATCACTGTAAAAAAAAAAACAGCTATTGAAATTGGCATCAATTAATAAATTCCTGTATTTAAAATCTTGTTCATTTCCACTGGATTTTTTTTCACCATGGTGCTATTCAATATCTTTACTCATAATTCTATCTAATTATGGATATTTTGGTTATAAAAAACTGACATTTTTATGCAAGTCTATATTTGTAAAAAAAATACAACTGAAGCTCATTTGATTTTTTAAATGATAATGTCCTTTTTATAATAAAATTGTAGTAAAATACAGACATTCAATAGTTTAAACAAGTATCATTGATGTAAAAATCATGTTATATCATGTAAAATTTAATTAGAAAATTTATAGTTTTTAAGTACATATATTTTGTTGAAAGCTTGAGAACATTGATTATCATAAACTTAAGATATACAAAAAAATTTACAGTTATGTTTGACATTTAGTAATACAAAATTTTACATTGGACCCACTGATACTTGTGTTAATAAATTACACTTGAAATAATTGATTCAGACTACCTACCAGTGAATTGATATTTTATTATATAACCAATTTATTGGTTTTACAATATGTCTAGTAATCAGTTATTTTGCCAATAATTTAAATGACAGAAATTGAGTTGAAAACATGATTGACATATCTCATTAAAATAAAAAGAATTAGCAGCCTTGATTTATGTTTTCATGAACAGATACAAGATAAATCTGTGTTTTACAGTTAAAATTTGTACAAAATTCAAGCCGTGAAGTATTTTCCCCAAGAGAAAAGTTCTAGTGTTAAAACTTTGTTAAAAGAGGGAGCAGGGTGTAAGGGAGAGGTAGTCTATAATAAAGTATTTTTAATTAAAATGTTGAATGCTTGCACCATTTATATCATAAATGAGTCAAACCTTCTGCATCTGACATTGTCTTGCCATTCAAGAGTCAAGTTTCTAAGACTCCGAGAATATTAATGCTGGAATGCCATTGCCAAGTACTGGTATATAAAGGAAGAAGAGTGAATTCAACATGTACTTTGGGTCACACAAGGCTGTGTAGCCAGTGGATGGTTTAAAAGATTGAATTTTAAAAATAAAATCTCATTCACATTTACTATAAACATTTAACCAATTAGTTGAAAAATTCAAAATTGTGAAGCCAATTGTGTTTGAAAACAAATCAGATTTGGGAGGAGTTTCTTCTCATGGTTTCACTAGTTTATATATTTATATGTACAGGGAAATGTCAAATGGTTATTTTCAAAGATGCTTTGAATTCATAATATCTGGAGGGAATACATATAATTTACTACTTCAATACTAGGCAGATGGCAAATCTCAGTAAATAATTTTGCCCTTCATAAACATAATTTTTTCTTTCTATCAAGACAGTATTTTAAATTTCCCACTTGCTATGGCTGGTTGGGTTTCTTTTCTTCCTACTGACAGAGACCATGGATAGAGCATCAACAAAATGTACAGACATGCTCTGAGAGGCAAGTATTTATTATTTAAACTTGCCATCTTCTAATATTGAAAGCTAGAAATACTCAGGTTTCAAACTCATCACAGCAGGTGTTAAAGAGAGAAGAGAGAAAAACATCATACATTAATTCAGTTTATTGAACCCTCCTGACATACACAATATGGCCTGCTGTTTCAAATGTAAGTTATTTTTCTGCTTGTCATAGTCCATCTACTTAGGAAGGATTCTTTAAGTACTTCAGTTGAAAAACATCAGCAATATACTTTCTGAAAGCTTCTTTTGAGTTCTTAGGAACTTTATAATGGCATTCAACATGTCTATAAAAAGGACTTCATACACACACAAAAAACCTCATTTTCAGTCTTTGTCTTTTAAAAATCGCAGTTTGAAGACATTTGGAGCACAGTACAACATAGCACAAAGTGTTTTAAGGAAATTAGTTGTGTAGGTGAAAAAATACCCCTCCATCAAGGGGCTGATCACTGCTGTCTGTATAATAGCCAAATAAAATTGCCATTCATATCTCAATTGCAAATATGTTATTTTTATGAAAGAGGGCATGTTTATAAGACACTTTGAAATAATTTTAAGAGCAAGTGTATCTTTTAAATACTGAACAATATTTCTCTTTTAAAAATTTTAGTATTTACTGTTTTTCTTAATTTTTTAATTTGAATTTGTTATATGACAGCAGAATACATTACAATTCATATTACACACATGGAGCACAATTTTTCATATCTCTGGTTGTATACAAATTATATTCACACTATTTGTGTCTTCATACATGCACTTAGGGTAATGATATTCATCTCATTCCACCATCTTTTTTACCCCCATTCCCCCTCCTACCCCTTTGTCCTCTCTAGAATTTGTTTAATGAACATAGATGCAAAAATTCTCAATAAAATTCGGGCAAATTGAATACAAAAATATCTCAAAGAGATAGTGCACCATGATCAAGTGGGGTTTATCCCAGGGATGCAAAGTTGGTGCAACATATAGAAATCAATAAATGTAATTCACCACATCAATAGACTTAAATGTAAGAATCATATGATCCTCTTAACAGATGCAGAGAAAGCATTTGACAAAATACAGCACCGCTTCATGTTCAAAACACTATAAAAACTAGGAATAACAGGAACATAGCTCATCATTGTAAAAGCTATCTATGCTAAGCCCCAGGCCAATATCATTCTAAATAGAGAAAAATTGAAAGCCTTTCCTCTAAAAACTGGAACAAGACAGGGATGCTCTCTTTCACCACTTCTATTTAACATAGTTCTTAAAACACTGGCCAGAGCAATTAGAAGAAAGAAATTAAAGGGATATGGATAGGAAAAGAAGAACTCAAATTAGCACTATTTGCCTATGATATGATTCTATACCTAGAAGACCCCAAAAATTCCACCAGGAAACTTCTAAAACTAGTAAATGAATTCAGCAAAGTAGCAGGATACAAAATCAACATGCTTTAAGAAATTCTTTTAAGCATGAAATTATATCATTAAACATATAATGCATATTAAAGGGGAATGCATGTGGTCTAATATTTTTCCAAGTGCACATTATATATTTAGGGATTGAAGGAGGTGGAAACTTACAACCCCTTAGGGGGAAAATGAAACTGAGGACTCTGGCCTTTCTCAATTTCTCTTATCTGCCAAAGTTCTACTGCCTACCTAAAGTATCTGACAAACTCCTCCCTTGATATGGTGGCCAGTTTCCTTTTGAAAATGTGTTTCTCTGCTGCTAAATAAAGCGTCACTGATATGTTGAGGTATGTCTCCATTTCTTTTTCTCTTTGTATTCTTTTTTATTTGCTTTCAGGGATTTCTATACTAAATTTAGTAAGCACTTTTCTTTTTCTGAAAATAGAATCTATGCTTTTAAAAGAGGAAAATGGGTTAATTCTAAAGGGTAGCAGTATAAAATCAAAACTAGAACTAGTAAAGATGGATATGCAAAAGGAGTTTGAGTCTCACAATTTTCTTCTTTCCCCCACTTAATTTCTATAAATACTTTCTAAAAGGCTCATTTTGTAGAGTCCTATGCCATCTCTATGGGTTTGGTCCTACCTATGAAATTCAACAGGCAACACGGGGCAATCTCACCAGCAGAGCTGTTAGTGTTTTATTGGGACCTGTTATTCTAACAAACACCCCACACATTATGTGAAAGTTTACTGAAGAAAAGATAGAAATACAAAATACTACAAAGGCATTTTCAAGGAAATGTGATTCTCAAGGTTTCTGCTCACACTTAACGTTACTTTCATGTTTTATTTTTTCCTAAACCTCTTACTGCTAATCTGCAGTTTTCTCCCCTGATCCTTTTCAACTGAAGTAATCCAAGGAAGTGAAATCATAAATCCTGTTTGCTTATAAAAGAAGAAGTTCCTGCACTCACGCTGCTGTGTTTTTTGAGGTATTCTATTAAAAAAATAGTTGAAAAGTTATGATTAGTGTGTAAGCAATGGCAAGTCATTCATGAGTTTGGTCAAAAAGACTATATTGAAAATAGTAGTGAAGATGAGGGAAATTTGTTTTAAACAGAATAAGCTGGAAAACCAACAATTTTCTTATAATTTGAGTGTTTGTGTGTTAAATCACATAATCCTAATTTTTACTTTATTTCTTTCAAAGTGAGAAGAGTTTCTTCCTGTTGACATGCATTTACTAGTATAGTTTCAAGTTAAAATGTTGGCCTATTATTTGTGAGTATGTTGTAAGGACAAACGAGGCAAGGCACCAAAGATAGCAGGAAACAGTTTTATTTGGCTGCAGCCAGGTTCAGAGGATACAGCCTTTGCTGTAATCAATCAATCCCCTGAACCACGAATACAGGTAATTTCAGGGTTTTCATACCCGGCATGTAAGGGGAGGGGCTCAGAAGTTCACAGTCTGCAGAAGTTCATACAAAAGCAGCTTTTTCCTTCACACTTTTAGGCAAGTTAATACTTCAAGGACAACACCTGAGAAAGGGAGAGCTTCTTCTCCCCTTTCTTTTTTCCTCTGCCAGTTGTTACCATGGAGCCCAATTGGTATCTTCTTCTTATCTTAAAAAATGTATACATCTCTGTGAAGCCCAGCTCAAGGCCAGAAGCCTCGTTAGCACATTTTTACAAACTACTATACTGGATACATTTGTGAAAAATTATTAAGGGGGTGCCCAGCACCTGGAGTGCTGGTATCTTCCTGGCCAGTGGCCAAGCTAAACAGGGCAACAGGAAAATAGGAAATTTATCCATATTGAACTTTTTCTCAGAGACTCTTTGGCTGACAGTCCCAAAATCAGCCATGGTGAGAATTCCTGGAGAAGCCCAGTTAAGACTTTTTCTGTGGAGAGAGGGGGTGCCACTTCAAGTATGTGGTACCTAAGATACCCTGAATTAATTTTATGAATTCAGTAAAACTCTGTCATAAACAGTTTTGTGGGGTTTTTTTTGTTTGTTTGTAAGAAGAAATAATTAGATCAACTTAGATTCTAATATTATCCAAAAGACCTGCATCTCCAACAGAAAGCATGAATGCTAGCTCAGCCTTTCCATAAAAAATGACTGTTCAAAGCCATCCTTTTTTCCATGTTAGGGTGGTTCGAATATTAGGAATTTATTATGATATTTTTGCTGTCTCTGGGTAATTTTTTAGGAAAAACTGGGAACTTAGGGTGGAACAGTTTTGCTTATGTAGTAAGGGTTCTTCACCTAACCCACTTAAAAAGCTATTATTTACTCACAACCATGGCTCCTTCTAATCTTAGCAGGGCAGACTTTCAGAAAAGTGCTGTCACTATGTGTAGGAGGAAACAAAGTAACTTAACAAAACACAATATGGTTGCCTGTCTATTTTTTGTTTTGTTTTGTTTTCATTGTTTCAACAACTGGCCTTTTGAAGAAAACATGCCAACAACAACAACAGCAAGACTTGCCTATATAGACTTTATGGCCACAATAAACATCTTCCTCTGGTTTGATGCCATTTTAGAGTAGTCTTTACTGCAAAATTTGTTACCTAAGCTGCAAGCACCATGAAAATTGATTTTTCTTTTCCCCTTTGTCAAACAAACAAAAACATTGGTTTTCTTTATTCATTCTGAACAACTCCTGAAGTCAGCTACCACTCAACTTGTTTTCCTTAGTTTAATAACAAAGCCCTATTGTCATTCAGTTTACAAAGTATGTTCTTGTTTCACATCAACCTAGTGAAATTAACCAAGTAGGTATTATTATTTTCAGTGTTCAAATAAAGACTTAACCAATAATTTCAGACTAAATTCAATGAAGTCCTCTTGCCTATTCCCCAAACACACACACACACACACACACACACACACACACAGTAATATGTGGCTTGACACCATCCATCAAAGTACAAATAAAATTCCAAGACTTTCCACTACACAAACCTATTCAGAGAGCTCTTCATGGTTTAAACAATTTCTAGAAGGGTGGAAATCCTGTTAGAAGAAAGATACCAGTCATTTTACCTTTTATCTTACTTTATTTGTTACTATGGTCTATGTCATCTTCTAAGATTGCAGGTCCATGGTGGTTCTGTGACTTGTACAATACTGAATGTGAGCTATTCTCTCCAGGTTTTTTTTTTGTGCTACAAGAACACCAGTTAGTACTTGGTCAAGATGGCAGTTTGGGAGAAAATACCTAGCATTCTAAGCATTTGTACTAATCAATTATGAGACTGATTTATATTTTTGATGTTTTTAAATATATTGAGATGATTTTTTTTTCTATCTCTGAAAAATAAAGAGTGCTGTCAATAAGCTTACTGTGCATTATGGGATTTTCCAGACAACTCAGATGAGATATGAATGTAGACATTGTTGTTTCCTTTATATATGATCTTAGGAGAAGATCTTATTTAGCTATTGAAAACTCTGGATACCTAAGAATGTTTCTTAGGTATCATTTTTCTCTCTCTTCTTTTAATAATAAAAATGTCACATTATCAAAGCAATCTATTATATTCAGTTTGAAGAAGACCATGCATCAGGCAGATACATGGCAATCAGGAATAAGCCAAGAGCTCAGCGTTATTCTCTATGGGAAAAGAGAGCTGAGTCCAGAAGGTCAGGGAGTCACACTATTTTGATACAGGGAATGGGTTTGATCTCAGATAGGGGCACAATAAAACAATGTGGTGAAGAGCTTAGGTTTCAAAGTTAGATATGCCAGTTTTAATTTTCAAAATAAGCAATTTACAGTCTGGGTGAGCATATGTGGATTTTTTAACTTCTGTAAGTGTCTGTGGCTGCACACACATATACATACACACACACACACACATAAAATTTTGAATGGACCATATAGTCACACAATTTAAAACTCAAAACAATATAAAAAAGGTATAAAATTTAAAAAATTGCCTTTAACAATACCCTCAATTGTGTCTTTTCATTTCATAAATTGTACCCATTTCTGTAATATTTTGGGACTTCCTAGAGCCAATTAAAGTGCAAATGCTTATCATTATTATTTTTTCTATCTTATACTAAAAAGTCAATTGTGTAGATGTCAAAATTGCAAATTTTATTTACTTGGTCTTAGGAAATGTGACAGATTATAACTTCTTTTGAATATGGACAGGTTTGTGACTAAGGTGGAAGTTATATTATAGACTTTAGAGGCTAGTCCATAAAAAGAGTTGTGATTTTCCTTTGGTTCTTGTGAGATGCTGCTCTTTAACTCAATTACCATGGTGAGGAAGTCCACACAATTGAGATAGAGGAGTCATAGTCTATGAACCACATTTCTTTTTTTTTTTTTTCAAGCAGTTCCTTTTATTTTATTTTATTTTATTTTATTTTAAAAAGTGTATTTATTTTTCAGTTTTTTTAGGTGGACACAATATCTTTATTTTACATTTATGTGGTGCTGAGAATTGAACCCAGTGCCCCACACATGCTAGGCGAGTGTACTACCACTTGAGCCACATCCCCAGTCCTCACTTGTATTCTTGATAATTGCCATTCTGACTAGAGTGAGATGAAATCTCAGTGTAGTTTTAATTTGCATTTCTCTAGTTGCTAGTGATGTTGAACATTTTTTATATATTTGTTGACTGATTGTATTTCTTCTGTAGAATATCTGTTCAGTTCCTTTACCCATTTATTGATTGGGTTATTTGGTTTTTTGTTGTTAACTTTTTTGAGTTCTTTATAAATCCTGAAGATTAACACTCTATCTGAGGTGCAAGTGGCAAAGGTTTTCTCCTATTTTGTAGGCTCTCTCTTCGTGTTCTTGATTATTTCCTTTGCAGGTAGTAGCTCTTGATACCTGAAATATCTGGGAAAAAAGATATTTCTTTAAATTATATCACAATCACAATCACAGTTAAGCATTTACATTATTTTTTCCCCTTGTATGAACCACATTTCTATCTAGTGTCCAGCTGACAGGGAGCACCCACTTGCCAGAGGTTTGAATAAGTCAAATTGAAAGTGCTACTTTAGCACCTAGTTGAGTGACTTCAACTGTTTTGTGACCTGTCTTTGCCGAGACATGCCCAAACTGCAGATTTATTAAAAAACAAACAAACAAACAAAAAACAATGCTGTTTCAAGTTATTCAGTTTTGATATAAGTTGTTAAAATGCTATTAAGATGCAGTAGATTTATGGTTTATTTTGCCATTTTTCTATTGATAGAGACAGAAGTTATTTCTAAGAATTTGCTATTACAAACAATATGGCATACTTTATATAACTTCAATCCAAGCGTACTTTATATAATATATGGGTGTATATATTTATAGGATAAAACTCCAGGAGCAGGATTTATGGCCAATAGATGAATGCCATTTTAAATATTTCAATGGATATTGCCGATTGTCTTCTATAAAGAGGGTTTTTAAAAAGTTACAAAGTAAAATTTAGACGTAGAATTGATTTATTGTGAGTACTACTCTGATATTAAATGATATAATACACAGTGTAGCAGAAAAAACAGGGCCTTGATCAGTGAACACTCAGTATTGCTAGACAAAGTGATTCACAACAAACTACTGTTTAAATCATCTTTTATTTTTTAAAAACTTGAATATTTGATGAGAAGACTTTGTTACTTAGAGTTTCACTTTATTTAATAATGGTAAAACTGAAAATGTTTTGAGGCATGTTTATTATATGTAATTTTAATCCTTTAAATTATCTCTCTTCTACAAAAAAATATATTATTTTCCAAAAAGAATTTGTCCTTTTGAAAAATTAACTTTCATTTTTAATGAATTGATCTTGTTTTCATATATAGTAGTTTTAGTAAACTACTGTAATCGTGATGATTCTCCAAGGAGACAGAATCAGTGACCCAGGGAACTCCCATAAGGCCCAACTCTCAGAAATTCTACCATCTTCTAATAGCACCACCATGGGGACTAAGCCTTTAACACATGGTCCTTTAAGTGACATTTAACATCCAAAGCATAGCAATATACATCCAAAAGAATTGATGTCAGGATCTCAAAGTGATAGTTACACCCTTCTCCATATTCTTTGTAACATTATTCACAATAGTTGAGATACGGAAATGAAAAATAGAAAAAAAAGTAAAAGTAGTATATACATAAATGGAATATTATTCAACCTTACAAAGAGACAAAATTACACCACTTGTGACAATGGAGATGAACCTAGAGGGCAGTGAGCTAAGTGAAGAAAATCAATCATAGAAGGGCATACATTGCACAAGTTATCTAAAATATCAAACTCAGAAGCAGAGAATAGAATGGTGGCAACCAGACTGGGAAGAGGGATAAGTTGGGAACTTTTGTTCAATGGATGTAAAGTTTCATTTTTCAAGATGAAAAAGTTGTGGACATTTTCTGTACAACATAGATAACAATGTAGTATGGCTTATTTTAAACATATTTAAACAGTGTAATATAATTTATTTTAAAATATAGGACAAGAGATCTTAGGTGTTTTTACCACAAACAAATAAAACCACAGAAAGTCTGATTTTTGGAATTGAGGATTATGTTTAGTACCTAAATAGTGGTGATGGTAGTACAGATGTGTGCGTGTCTAGACTCATCAAAATGCACACATTGAAGGGCTGGGGCGATGATATCTCTGTGGTAGAGTGCTTGCCTAGCACATGTGAGGCCCTGGGTTCAATCCTCAGCACCACATACAAATAAATAAATAGAAAAAAGGAATTAAAAAATTCCTTCCTTTAAAAAAATACACATATTGAATAGGTATAATTTTTGTACAATTATACTACAACAAAACTTAAAGAAGCAAAGCAAACACATACATATAGACTTTGGTGAAAAAAAGGGTTCGGAGTTTCACAGCATGAATATATCATAGTTTAACACCTAAACTATTGGTGGATATTAGGTTGTTTCTATTTTTTCAGAATAATTATTTATGCTACAGTGAGTATCTTAAAATAAATGTTTGTGCTAACATAACAGTATTGCTGAAACTCTGATTCTAAAGATTGGGGCTGTGGTTGAAGGGTACATTTATTCTTTTATTTTATATTTAGTGAATAACAAATTTAAATATGCTATATTTACAGAAGACAATAGAGATGCAACTCAGGTTTTAACCCAATTAATATATTTAGAAACATTTGAAGATTATTTTGTAAAATAGAGATGATTGCCTTGTTTTGATAAAGAAAATATAATATCATTTTCATGGAAATCTAGAAAGATCTTAGAATTAATTTACTTAAAATGAGATTTATTTGAGGTTAATTAACAAGATTAGGTCTGAAAACAAAAAAATTTTAAACATGCAAATATTCACATATTTGACAACATTTAAGGGAATTTTTTCTTAGTTATTATTTTAGTTTTAGCCATATTTTTGATACTGCTTATATGAAAAATTTTTGTGGTAAGTTTATTCAGAATATGATAACAAAAACTAATGTTTAAAGAAAGGCAATTAGGTGTATCCAAATACCAAATAAGTTATTTAACAATTTCAAACAAAAGAAAGGAAAACATTCTTATAATTTTCCAAAAGAGAACTTTCAGAAAAGTAGCCTATATAATATGGTACTTGAGTTAACAGAAAGTTTATAGTTTCACTCATTTAACTGGATGAAATAACAAGAGTGTAAATTTGAAAAAAAAAAACAAAATAATCAAACATTTCCAAACTTTATTGGACCAGAGATTTTTCTTCATCAATTCAACATCAAGTAGTAAGATTCAAAATCATTACAAAAATTATCTATAAATCAGAAAGGAAAAATAGTTTTGGTATGTTCTAGACTCTCTGTTAGATACTTCCTACTATATCATATTTAAATTCTAGATTTGTATAATGTAGCCAGTACTAACCTCCATTTTTAGATAAGAAAGAGAACCTCAACGAAATTAGTTTATTTCCCAAAAGATATGGAATTTGTTAGTGGCAACATACTGGAAGCAAACCATTGGGATGTTAATTCTCTTTTTAAAAAATAAATTTGAAGGGCTGGGGTTGTGGCTCAGTGGCAGCTCACTTGCCTGGCATGCATGAGGCACTGCATTCGATTCTCAGCACCACATACAAATAAATAAAATAAAGGTCCACAACAACTTTAAAATATTTTAAAATGATTTTTATTGATATAAAATATTTGCACTTATTTATAGAGCACTTTTAATAATTCAACATATGTATACTTTTTTGTTTGTCTTTTTATTTATTTATTTTTTTGGTAACAGGAATTTAATTTAGTGCCCTAAAGCACTGAACTACATTCCCAGCCCTTTTAATTTTTTTACTTTTACGACAGGGTCTCGCTAGTTGCTTAGAGCTTTGTAAGCTATACCTCTCCATTTAAAGTCTTAATATTTGTTGATATGCCAATCTTTCTTCAAGGTTTGGTTTTGACAATAATACTGTATCAATATATTGATTTTTAAAAGAAAATAATTATGTACAATGTGTCAAAATGCATTTTATTGTCATGTATAACTAATTACAGCAAATTTTTAAAAAAAAGAAAAAGAAAAAATTTTAAAAAGTAAATTTTTCCTGTCACCAGAATAGCTACCCAATCACAATATCAAAATGCCAAATTAATAATTATAAAATCAGTTCAGAAATGACATTGAGGTATATTTTATCTAGGTCAATAAAAGAAAAAGGAATTATGTTTGTCGTATAGTACATGTGTCCAACAGCAGTAAAATAACCCTGGAAAAATCTTATTTTAATACTTTAAAAGTTTATCACCATGACTATTATTATATCATGCCAATCAAAATATGTATATTGTAGGTTTCCTTCATATTGGTTATATTTAGAAATGTATTTTTTGAGGATTCACCTCCAATTTTCTTTTATAAAAACTCAAGTATATTTAGAAGTTAACCTAATAACCATACTCGAATTTAACAATTTAAGATTTTGGATCCTGTTTCATCTATTTCAATATTTTAACAAAATAGGTTAAAGCAAATTTTCATGTCATTTTATCAAATGCTTTGTTAGATTCAAGAGAAGTCCTGAAGATAAGTTGTTTGGAGAACTGATCAGAGCAGATTTTACAACGGATAAGAAGATCAGTTTAGAATGATTCTAAGTAATATTTTTCGGATCCATTTACAATCATCTTCTGTAGATAAGGTCTATACTAGTCAAGATGAAAACAAACAGCCCCCAAATCTCTGCAGACCAGAATTTTTTTTTTCTTTTTAATAGTTAATGGGGTGTTGGCATCAGACTGTGCAATTACAAAGAGAAAGTGTAAAAGACACATAAGTATGAAAGATGAATGCAGCAGAGGTTTTAATAGTTAAATGTAGAACAGCCTCACACCGAATTTTAATATTGAGATGGTATCTGGATGCAGAAAGCACAAAAGCAGTTGCAACAAGAACCAAAGGTGTTATAAGAAAAGGATCATGCTATCATGAGAAATGGATCAAAAGCAAAACCACAACTCTGACATAAATCCCTGTGGTGAGAGAAAAGAGGGCAGCTAACCGAATGTAAAATATATGTTTTAGTATTGTGATAGATGATTTGGACCTATTCAGGCAATTAGTTTTTTTTTAAACCTCACTCTGGCACTCCTGTGGATGTATCTGAACTCTGGACAAATTCAAAAACCAATCCACTTACTGTGCCACAATAGTACAATTGGTGTCCTGGAGAAAGCTCTTAGATAAATGATTCCTGATGAGATGATGCTTGCCTTAGGACTGTGGGTCTGCTAGTACCTCTTGCTTCAGAGGAGAGACAAAGGGGGAAGTTAAGTGGTACCCCAGGAGGATCAAGTCCAAACTTTTTCCCCTTCAGGAATTCTGTTCTGTAGTGTTTTTTTTTTTTTTGTTTCCCCACTTCAAATTTCATCTATTGAGATTCTAATCCCCTGTGGGATTTATTCGCAGGTAGTCTTTGGGAGATGATTGGGTCTTAAGGATGGAGCCCTTGAAAATGGAACTACTGCCCTTATAAGAAAAGCCAGAGAACCCCTTTCTTCCCATGCCCTTAAGAAAGAGATGACAGAGAACTCCTTTTTTTTTTTTTTTTTCTATTCTAACATATGAGGACACAGGTTAGAGACAGCTGTCTGTGAACCAGAAAACAAGCATTCCCCAGACACAAATCTGCCATTGATTTTGGACTTCTCAAACTCCAGATCTGTGAAAAGTATTTTTTTTAATTTAAACCACCAAGTCTATGATATTTTGTCATAGAAATGTGTGATATTAATATAGGTTGTTGGTTTGACTGAATCAAGAGATGCCTAGGAAATGCCCAGGGAGACTTATGCATGTGTCTATGAGGGTGTTTCCAGAGACCATAGGCATATGGGACACGTAACTCTGAAAAAGGGGGAGACCTGTGTGAATGTGAGCAGCACAAACCAATAGGTTCAGGCCGAGATGGGACAAAAACAAAAAAAGAGGAAGCCAAGGTAGATGCAAGCTCCAATCTTCCTAAATGTGTGTGTCTAATGCTGTTGCCATCACCTATGGACATTGGACTCCAGTTTCTTCAGTCTTCCAACATAAACTCTCACCAGTGTTTCTCCAGGAAGTTTCGAGGCCTTGAGTCTCAGACTGAGGTTACATAATTAGAACCTCTTGTTCTGAGGCTCTGGCTTCTTGGGCCCAGCAGATACTGGTTCCTCTGGCTCTTCATTGTGTAGACAGCCATGTGGGACAATCCAACTCCTGATCATGTAAGTAAATCTAATAAATCCCCTTGTAGCATCAAACTTATGTATATTTGTTAGTTTTCATCTTTTAGAGAATGCTGACTATTACACAGCCAGAACATAATAAAACACTTATCAAGGAAAAGAAAAGAAAAAAATGCAAACTTTTCCTGCCCTGTCAGTGAGCAGGTAAATATAAATGGCCATTAGTTTAGACATTTGCAGGTACTCTTTGGTTGGAAAAAAGACAATTGTATCAATCTAGCAATTGTGAGGATTTAATGAGTTAAAAGAAGAGTGTCTGATTTTTGGTCAGCACTCAGTATTTATATTGAAGAACTATCACTATAATTATTATTATCAGAGATGGAAAATATTAATGCAGACACTATAACTCATTAAAGTATGAATATTCACTGTTATATGACAGGCATTATGCTAT
This sequence comes from Marmota marmota marmota, assembly GCF_001458135.2. Taxonomy (NCBI): domain Eukaryota; kingdom Metazoa; phylum Chordata; class Mammalia; order Rodentia; family Sciuridae; genus Marmota; species Marmota marmota. The sequence continues at coordinate 709,958 of NW_025999842.1, read as the reverse complement.
ATGATTAAACTGCAGATATAAAAGATAAAGTTGCCACCCTTAAGTCAAATTTGGGGAGATAAATTAGGTTAACAAATAACTAAAATGATATATAATAAATATAAAAATACAAGTGCTAGGGTTTGTGAAAACAATGATGGAGACTGGGACTAATACATGTATAGAAAAAAAAAACGAGTGGAAACTATGATCAGATCAGCTGCTTGAAAAGGTTTATTTTGTTTTTATTTTTTTTTTCCTGACAGTGAGAATGAATTGTTTAAGGCTATCTTGTCCTGGATTATTACAGGATTCTTTAAAATTAAAATTTATCTTCCTGATTTTAGTCAGAGTTGATTGAAAAGAATGACAGAAATTATATGATTGTATACCTATAGATTGTAGTGGCATTTTGAGATGACCTGACTGATAATAACGATCCCTTAACTTCACACAGTCTTAAGTGTATTTTATTTTATTTTTTTAATTATTTCTTTTTTTTTTAATTTTTATTGTTGGTTGTTCAAAACATTACATTGTTCTTGACAAATCGTATTTCACACTTTGATTCAAGTGGGTTATGAACTCCCATTTTTACCCCGTATACAGATTGCAGCATCACATCGGTTACACATCCACTGTTTTACATATTGCTATACTAGTGTCTGTTGTATTTTATTTTTCCTTTTGTTAAGAAAGTAGGGAGGCTTCCTTTCTGCTTTGCTTCTGTTTCAGCGCAGTCCTGACAGAGAGGACATACACCTTCACCCCAAGTGGTCAAAATGTTCAGGTGACTTGTACATATCTGTTTTCAGTTCTATTTTCTCTACTTCATTTACCCTGATGATGAATTCTGAGTTTCAGTTATGTCATTCTTTGTCTCTTTTCTGGTTAACTATAGCTATTTTCAGGCAAAATGTGTACAATAATTAAACCTACCATTTGTTCCATATGTACTAGCACAGGCTGTGATAAATGTTTTATGTACACTGGTGAATTTAATCCTCATGTTAATGCAATGATGTATATAAATGTGTAGCATTATTTTTCATTGAATTACCTTCAACATCTTTGTCAAAAATCAATTGCCCACCATAATAAGTTGCACTTTCATCCTACTGGGATAGCTATAAAAAGACCAATAAGTTTTGGTGAAGATGTGGAGAAATGTTTCTGTTTAGGAATGTAAAATAGTCTCATTTCTTTGGAAAACAGTTTGACAATTCCTCCAAAATTAAATGCAGATTTACCATATGATGCAGCAATTTCATGATTACATATATACCCAGGAGAAATGAAAACAAATTTGATGTCAGCATCACAGACTTGTAAATGTATGTTCATAGCAGCATTATTTATAAATGGCCAAAAAAGTGTAAACCATAGGTCTATCAGGTGCTGAAAGGACAAATATAATATGATATATCCAAAGGTAGAATATTAATTTGGTATTATAAAGTTCTGATATATGTCACATAATGGATGAGCCTTGAAAACATTTTGTTAAGTGAAAGAAGTCAGTCACAAAAGACAACATACTGCAACTTCTCATTTATGTGAAAGGCACAAAATAAGAAAATCTATAGAGACAGAACAAATTAGTGGTTTCTTAATGTTCAGAGGGTTGGGGAGAAGTGGAGATTTTCTATTAAAGAGTACATACTTTTTTAAAAGGACAATAAAATGCCAGATGCCTGTGGTGGTACATGCCTATATTTCCAGTGTCAGGGAGACTGAGGCAGGAGGATTGCAGGTTGAAAGACAGCCTTAGCAATTTAGTGAGGCCCTAAACAATTTATTGAGAACCTGTCTCAAATAATTTTCAAAAAGGGCTGGGATTATTACTCAGTGGTTAAGTGCCCTTGGGTTCAATCCTTGGCACCAAAACAAAAATCTAAAATCTAAAATTAATTGTAATTATGGTTCCATATTCTGTATATTTACTAAAAGCCATTGATTTATATATTCCAAATAATTGAATTTCATGGTGTGTGAATTACATCTCAATAAAAATGTTATGTAAAAATAATGACCATATTGATGTGGATCTATCCCTAGCATTTTTATTCTGTCATATTGATAAATTTCTCTATCTTGATATCATTATTAAATTATTTTGTTTTCTTCAGCTTTAAACTATGTCTTGAAATCAGGTAATGGAGTCTTCTCATTTTTTCAAAATTGATTTTATTCTAGATACTTGGACTTTCCATATAATTGCTATAACCAGTTTGAAACAAAAATATCCTTTAAGAGTTTGGAATGAGATTGGATTGAATTTATACATCAACAGGGGGATAACTGACAATTTAAAATTATAAATCTTCATATATATGATATATTTATTAATTATTTGTATTTCTGTTGATTTCTTCTAACAGTATTTTATAGATTCAGCATATAATTTCTTTACATATTTTGTTGAGTTTTTATCTGAGTATTTTATTTTAAATGGAAATTTAAAAATGTTTCAGATTTCATTGGCAGTGTACATAAAGCTAATTGAATTTTGTATATTGGTCTTATTCCCTGCAACTTCAATAAATCACTTATTAGTTATAGGAGTGAGAATAAAGAACACTAATTTTCTAATTCTGTTACTGTATTTTCTTTTCTTGCCTTATTATATTATGTAGGAATTCCAGTATAATGTTGAGTAGGGATATGCAGGAGGACATTCTTGCCTTGTTCCAAACTTAAGGGGAACAAATTATTCTTTCACTATTATAGGTGGATACCAATAACATTTTTTTTCTGCTGAAAATTTTCATCATGATTGGACATTAAATTTTTCCAAAAACCTTTGCTGCATCAATTGACCTAATTGCCTTTACAGATTATTAATAAAGAAGTTTAGATTGTTAGTTTTTAAATATTATACCAGTATATCCTTGGAATATACCCCTCTTGGTTGTGACATATTATTATTTTTATATATTGTTGGATTTTACATGCTAATCTTATTGAGAATTTTTGAGTCTATATTCTTAAGGGAAGTTTGTCTATAGTATCCATGTCTTATAATATCCTTGTCTCATTTTGGTGTCAGGGTAATACAGATCTCATCTGATGAGTTTGGAAATGTCAGCACTTATTTGGTGATTTTCTGGACAAGCACTGGAATTCAAGCGACCTTGCTTCATGATGGTAAAATAAGGATTGAGACACTGTGGAGATTGTCCTGTAACCCTTACCTTAATCACTGTATTACACACTTGACATGTGAATAGTGTCCTCACTTTCCTTTCATATATTTTATGCAAAATAAAAAAGAACTGTGGCCTATTATTTCAGTTGTGTTATCTGGAGATAGTGGAAGGGTAACAAGGGCAAGAACAAGAGCTAGAGTAAAAGGAAATAATATAAGGAAGAAAAAAAAAAACAAGGAGAAAAGAATAAAAGAGATCAAGAGATAGATCTCTGTGAATGGTCTTACATCCTTAGAAACAGGCACACTAGGGTATTGCTGGAGGAGGTGAGTCATTGGGGGCATGCTTTTGGGGTTTATATTGTGTCTGTGGTGAGGGGAGTGTCCCCCCACCGCACCTTCCTGGTGTCCATGTCCTGAGCCACTTTTCCCTACTACAGTCTTTTGCCATGATATTCTGCCTCACATCAAGCCCCAAGGAATGGAGTTGTCCATTTATGGATTGAGACCTCTGAAACCAGAAGCCCCCAAATAAACTTTTCTTCTTCTAATTGTTTTTGTTGCGTCTTTTGTCACAGCATCAAAAAAGCTGACTAAAACATGCCATCACACTCATCTTTAAATATTCTTCTATATAAATCCTTGACCAATTGTTTAGACACTGCCTTTGAATAAGTATAGATTAATACTTCATTTCATTTTTCCTGTAAAAAAATAACAAAGTATCCTCCATAAAAACCTTTCAGTTGGGAACATATACTTTTACTGTTGTATTTCATGACTACTCTAACTATGAAGCTAATGTAGCAACTATTAATTTATTGCTGGCTCCACGTCACCATATGCCATCTGTATTTCTGGTTATTTACTGTGTTCTAGGGAACTCTCAGTGTTTTCCCTGTATTTTTATTCCTGTTTCTGAGAAAACTCCCCATGTAGTCATAATGACTAATAAAGTTCACTGTTGCTTTCTGGAGCAGTGAGAGTCAGATATCATATGATGGGATGCTATGTTGCACATTAAATGCTATGATTTGATACATTAGTAACATCCAGTCCAGATGGAGTGTTGAATAACACAGCTATTTGAGTCATGATCAAATATTAAAGTTGCCATCACAAGGTGATTTACAAATGCAGAAAAATTGTGGGTCAAATACAGAATAACCTCATTCTAAACCTATAATTGGGGCTTTCCAGAGATTCCATCCACACTGTCCATGTCATTAGGTCTGTTGGATCACTAAGCCCAGAAGTTAAGGAAGCTAGACCAAATAGTATTATAAGCATCAGAATATTCTTTTCCTTGTTTTTCTTTAAAGGTAGAGTCTACAGATTACTTAGTAAAATGATCAAAGACATTTACTTCCAATTGTTTTGAAATATGAGTAACACTTTATTTCAGAAAGGGCTGTTGTGAATTATGGGATTTTCTAACTTCTGGTTGATAATATCAATATGATGTTCAATGGGGGTAAGAAGAAGTTTGTATTTATTAGACTGTGTAATGATAGGAGTCAGGAAAATCAAAATCGAGGTGAGATACGACATTGAGTTTATTGCTGTCACAGACATAAGAAGATGAGATGCTTTTGAGAACCCTAACCAAGTAGGATAGAAAAGAATTTCCTAGGTCAATAACTGCCCTTAGGGGGACAGAGGCTTCGGTTTATTACTCTTGATTTTTTTATTTTCTCAGCAAAAATTATAGCTCCAATTGGCATCATTACCTAATTATGATATTGATTTTTCATCTCAATATTTTAGTGGTGAAAAGATATGTTAATTGCCACCTCTACCTCCTTTGAGTCTTTGGTAATTACATAATCTCTACAATATCTGTGGGGATGTAGTATTCTTTTTTTCATTTACATCGTCAATAATGTAGCTTAAGGTTAGCATTTTGAAAATCCCTCTGGTGCTTTCCATAAAAACAGCCATCACTCAATTGGTTCAGGTACTAATGCAATGTAGACACATTAATATAGACATATTTAATAACAGTGTTCTCACAGTGTTCACACTGTGAATTTTTGGTGTAGTAACTGCAGGAAAATTCTTCAGTCCTAACACACCTAATGTGTATAAGCCCCAACTCTAACCTGTGGTCCATGATGGCTTTTTGTTTTCTCTGGATATTAGAAATAACTTTTACCTTCCCATATATATTTTTACCTTCTCTCTATATTTTTATCTTTCCATAATTCTTAGTCACCTTGACAAGTAGATACAGTTTTCTCTGGAGAAAACTTATAAGAAGAGTCAAAGAATATATACTGAAGGGTTGTTCATCAAATAAACATGATGTCTTTTTCATTAGAGGGTCTTTAGGTTTGTGAACTCGTGAAAACCCTATGTGTACCCACTACTGCATCTGAATTTAGATTTCTGCCACTGAATCTAGAATTTTTTGAACTAAGTTTTGTTAGGTAACACTGTAATAGCATAGGTCATCTAGCCATTTACTTTATTCTTCTATTATTAGGACACCATGATTAATAACCAGAATTCCACTGCTCATTTTTGATTACCATTCCCCCTGTGGCCTTGCACAATCCTTCTGGTTCTTATGGCAGCTAATACTGTTTTCTGGTATCTACAAGTATGGAATTCTATTTTTTTTTTTTTGGTTTGGGGTACTGTGGATTGAACTCAGGGTCACTTGGCCACTGAGCCACATTGCCAGCCCTACTTTGTATTTTTATTTATAGACAAGGTCTCACTGAGTTGCTGAGTGCCTCACCATTGCTGAGGTTGACTTTGAAGTTGTGATCCTCATGCCTCAGCCTCTGGAGCTGCTGGGATTACAGGCATGAGCCACTGTGCCTGGCTGGAATCCTATTATTTTAATTGAAATCAGGAAAATTATTCTGTGTACCCTACTATTAACAATATTATACCTACTGTGTTCCTCTAGAATATGTTTCTAAATGTCTTAGTGTGGTTAGTAGCCTATGTGTCCTCCAAGGGATTGTGTTTAGGAAATAACCCATAAGGTATATATAATGTATTTCTCTGAATCACTTTGTCCTCAGGCCAGGGCAGTTCTGGCATCTCAAATGACTAAGGGTACCATTGAGTCCAATTTTTAATTAACCAATTCAGTAAATCATTGACATTAGTCCAGGGACTTGTACCAACACATTAAATCCTGAATCCTAGGAGAATGTACTCATAAATTTGGTCTAGTTTAATATTTTATCCTCCTTATTTTAATACCTTAAGAATACAATGCTTTACATTTCTCCAAAATCATACACTTCCAAATTGATGAGACCTTGCCAATCTGGTCTACTTATTTTGTCTTCAAAGAGTATACTTTTGGGAAGTGGTGGGTTCTAATTCTATTTATGGGCCTGGAGCTTGAAGTGGTAAAGGAGGCTCCTGAATTTGTAAGACTTTTAGAAACAAATTCCCTAAGGGAAACTAGTGTATGATTTTCCTTCAAATGAGGAAGGAGGAGCTGCTTTTACTAGTGAGCACATTTATTTCTTTAGCATAAGAAGCATTGCAATTTAAATTGATGTTTCACCTCTGTAACTTTTCTCATTAATACCTGAACTTGATTCTAATTCATTAATGATTTGTTGTTTCTGGTATTAGTATATTCCTTTTAAGCTAATGTAGTTTTAAAAATTTTATACTTGTGCCTTGAATTTTGAATTCATGATTTTCAATATAAACTTTTCTTTGTGTACTTTCTAAAGAGCAATCAGAACAGCCAACTCATTATCACCAGAGTGGCCATATGCTACAGCCAATAAATTCAGAAATCATGATGCCAAAGTGTGCCACAGATTGCTGGTCCCAGAATTCCATTTTGATGGTTGTATTCTCAGGCTACTTCTGGCAACAATTATGTTATTAGTTTGGAGCATATCAGGAAAGAAATGACACTCTCAAAGAGGTAGCTAGGATTAAATATAGGAACAATTTGATCAAATGATGCAAATTTTCATAAGATGAATAAGTTCTGGGGATCTAATGTGTGGCATGGGTGGGTAACAGGGATGTTAATCAATTTGATTGTGATAATCATTACACAGTGTGTGCACATATCAAATCATTGTATACCATAGATGTATACAATATTTTTTTATCAATTAAATATTTTATTTTATTTAGAGATGTATTATATTTAGTTTTATTTTTTAAATTAATTTATTTTTATTTATATATGATAGCAGAATGCATTACAATTCTTATTAGAGCACAATTTTTCATATCTCTGGATATATACACAGTATATTCACACCAATTAGTGTCTTCATACCTGTACTTTGGATAATAATGATCATCACATTCCACCATCATTAATAACCCCATGCCCCCTCCTTTCCCCTCCAACCCCTCTGCCCTACCTAGAGTTCGTCTATTCGTCCCATGCTCCTGCTCCCTATCCCACAATGAATCAGTCTCCTGATATCAAAGAAAACATTTGGTTTTGGGGGATTTCCTTAGCATTAACTTTCCTTAGCATTATCTTCTCTAACTCTGTCCATTTACATGCAAACAAAACACAGGGACAAATTATAAAGGAATAAGAAAGTTAAGGAAATAAGGGACTTCCAAGAAAACAGGATCTAACAATAGCTGAAATACATTAGCAACCTTTAATTTGAAGAGCAAGTGTGGCAAGCAAGTTGTCTTCACAGAACAGTATTCAGAGGAAACATATGGTCTAAGGTAAAGAAACTCTGGTATTGTAATACCTGTTAACAGGGAGCATAGGGAATACATTATTTGACTTCACTGTGTCAGAAATGGGTGGTGAGGGGGCATCCCAAGAATAAACAATGCACCAACCACGGTGATTCTGGTCCCGGAGCAATATGGAACTATCTGCAGATGTTTTCATTCGTCACAGCTGGGGAATGAGGTGTTATCCACCCGAACTTGGGGAGACCAGGGGTGAGGCTGAACACCCTCCAATGCACAGGATGGCTCCCTACCACAAACACATCTCCAGCCCCAAATGTCACTGGCACGGAGGTCAAGAAACCCTGGTCTACACATACCTCAACACCACAGTTCATAAAACCTAAGATTTCATTGATGATAAGACCAATTTTAGTTTCAGACATATTAAAATGTGAAAAATGTTAAATGTGCTTTTCAGACTTAATGAAGTACTATAATAGAGAAATAGATAAGAAAGGAAAAAAAAAACAAGAAAAAAACAAAAACTATTTTAGAAAGATAAAAGAAATAGAGCAGGCCCTTGAGGAAGTTATTTTTTTCAATGGTACATTAAATTTAGTATGTTTTTAACAGTTGCAGAAAATTTATTATTATACTTTCAAAACAATAGCAGGGAAAAACCCCATGAGTAGTAAAAAGTTAATTGTTTGATAAAATGAGGCAAACGAATTAATTCAGACTTTTTTTTTTTCTTTAGGCCAGTTTCCTGAAGTATATAGCCTATAAATCTCTAGTTTAAGGTATAATGAATCTAGTCCTAATATGAATGAAATCCCTCAAATGGAAATTTGGGCATGGAAGCATTTTCAGTAGAAAAGGAATGACTCTAAACAAGGCTAATGAGAAAATCTTGAAGGTGACTTTTCATATTTTTATGCATTAAAGAGTCTTGATTGGCTTCATTTTTAAGTCTAGCTGAAAATAAGATTGGGATTCATCTATGATTTATCACATTAACTCCAGCTTTTCTTAATTTTACTATTCTTCTATCTGCATGGCACTTATACCAAAGCAAAAAAAAAAAGAAAGAAAAATTATAAGAAGACTTATTTTTGCATAAGTATTATATAAGGTTCTTATGTCTGTAAATATTAAGTAATTTTCAGTTACTTACTGAACTTTGATTAATATAATTAATGTAAGATTTATTAAGAAGTTGGAGGGGGATCTAAATGGAAATTTAGTGATGGTTAACTCCATGCCTACTGAAAAAATAGTCAAGACATTTACTTATAAAATTCTTCAGTTGTTATAAGTGAGAGAAAATACAATTTAGAGATGAGGCACTCACACCATCAAATACTGAACAGGAAAGATGCTTCCCTATTGGGAACAAATTGCATTTTCTTTAGAGCGAAACATAAAAGCACCATTAGGAGAAACTGTGTTGAAATCAAATGGTAATTTTAAAATATAAAAAACATAACCACATTTCACCATTAGTTTTCAAAATATAATTGCAATTTATCTTTTGAATTATTGTTATTGCTTTTTTTGTTACAAAGAAATTGAGGCATAGAAAAATTGACATGCGGTAACTGCTCTTGAGGTCATTTGGAATGGGTGAATTTTTAAAAGGAATGCTAATCTTGATGCCTGATATAATAAGAGACCCTTCAGATGGAATCTGCCTCTTCTAGACTCTCTGCTCATGATATGTATTCTCCTTCCCTTTGTATACTCTCATTAGACTGTAGTTGTATAGAAATATGAGATACCATGGAGAATTATCTCTTAATATAGTTTATAAGATATATAAAATTTTTCCTTCATACATAAGGCACAAAAATCAAGGGAATATGTAAAGAATATTAATTTTTGTAACATGTAAACATTTCATATACAGAAAAAATATATTTAAGTTAAAATTTGATTTTAAGTGTTATCAGTCTATGTACTGATACTACAATTTATTTTGTATCCATAAATTTTCTAAGGTTGTTAATATCATATGAAAATTTTAATCTAAAATGATACATTTTAGCTTTGTTTAACTTTTTTTCTGTGCTCAATTCACTAAATTCAATACTGAAATTTCATGTCTTTAAATTTTACATAACATTTTTAGCAAATAAAATTTTTTGAGTCTGCAACATACTTGTTAATACAATGATCAAATAACTAGTTTATTAGAACATAAATCTACCTTAGGCACTCTTCTACATAAGGATTCTAGTAAAAGTAATCCAGTTTTACTATATGGTTAATTTTTGGATTATTGCTATCTGTGAGTCATCCTATAGTTAAAATTTCATATGAAAAAATGTAGGCCTATAAGCTATCAAATATCATGGAATATTTCTCTTTCTATCATCATTAGAGATTATTCTTTTATAAATCTATATGATTTCATGTACATCTATTCGGGATTCTCTGTTTGTATCTATGATTTCCAAAATAAATGTGCACATTATCTTGAGGATCCTAGAATATTCCTTGCTGCTCAGTTATATGAATATGTCTTCTATATTCAACATGTACAATAATTCATGATGCTGATTTTCATTTATGGGGTAGTCATCAACATTTGACATTTCTAATGAAAACCAGTCTTGAAAATATGAATTTCTTTGGGAGTAAAACTATTTAGTTGATTCATATCACATTTCCTTACTCTCTTAATTTCTAAAATTTGTCTTCTAAACATCTTCATGGATTATTGATCCTTAAAATTTCAAATGAGTAGGCTAAAGTTCTATCTCTCAGGGATGCACAGCATTTGTATTTATCTGAATTCTCAGTCTGCTAATTTATGTCTAGGAACCTTTTGCCATACAAGTATTCCTGTCAGAAGAACTACTTTCATAGTAGAATATTATATTATATCCCTCATTCATTAAACTCCTATGCTTTACCTCTTTGTAAGCTCAATTAATGCTTCCATGGTCATTATGCCTGCAAACAAGAAAGTAACCCAAACCTTCATATCCCTGTACAGCTTTTCATCACTCTTCTGAAGATAGAACCACCCATATATCTCATACCTTACTTTACTTTATTTGTTCTCATTGCAATATTTTATGCTTTACTAAGCACTTATTTTTAATTATCAGATAAAGTTTATGTTTAGTAGCACCATTTTAAAAATGGATAGTTACTATCCTGATATCTGTCCCTTTATATAAATCTGAAATATTTCTTAGATCTCCAGGATTGTTGGTGTTTAAACGTATTTCAAAAATTTTTTTCTTCCAGAGTTCCTACAAAGAAACTAGTCTAAGATTGTCTTAAAATAAATATTGATTGCAGATATTTCTCACATAAATTTTTCCCATCTATTATTCAAACTGTCAAACTAATTAAAATTAGGATAAGCATAAATTTCTTAACTAAACAATTGAATCTTATTTTTTTCTAAATTAAGGTTTAATCAGTTAAATATAATTTGGATAATCTATTGAGTATTTGCTACTTTCATATTGAATGCTGGGGAAATGAAATGTGTGGCAGGATATCAAGCATCCTTTTAACTCTGTTGGAATGCTGCTATTAAAACCATTTTTTATTAGGAAAAATTTCAAATGAACACAAGCACATACAAGAAAAATGCAATAAATCCTTCATGAACACATCATCCTCTTCAGTAATTATCAATCCATGTGCAAACTTGTTTCAATTTTGTGTCCACACACCCAGGCCCATGGAATTGTTTTGCAGCCTATTTCAGGCCTAACATTTGTTTATGTTTAAATATTTCACAAGAAGCTTTTAAAAGATAAACTCTTCTATAAGCACAATTATAATAACATTAACCATCTAGAAATAAATAATAATTTCTTAGAATAATTTAAAACCTGTCAATGTTCATATATTGCCTACATTTCTTTTTTTTTTTTTTTTCAATTTACTTTCCACCCTTGTGGCACCATTTGTCATGTTCTTCTTCTGCATTTTGCATGACCTGTACAGTGACAATTTTAAAATTTTATTTGGCAAAAATTGCCTTATCAGGGGCCGGCTCTGTAGCTCAATAGTAGAGTGCTTGCCTATTGGGTGAGGCACTGGGATTGATCCTCAGCACCATATAAAAATAAATAAATAAAATAAAGTTAAAAAATAATTCCCTTATCAGTGGCATGTACTTTCATTAGAAGGAAACTAATGTCTTCTTGTCCTTCATTTCATGATGTTAGAAACATTGATAATCATTCTTTATATTAATTACTTCAGGTTGGAAAAATAAGGATATTCTAGATTTATGTTTTCTTCTTCCTTTCGAAATAATGCTATGAAAATAGAAACTTCATCTTCAACTATTTGATTTGTTTACTCCAACGTTTATCAGTAGAGAATAGGATAAGTGCTCAATTATTTCCCTGAGTACACTCATTTTCAACGAAATTGGTTGCTTTCCTAGCATCCTTCTAAGGAGATCATTAAATGTATTGTTACAATAGACTCGTAAACTCATATTTAGTTTATTTCAATCCACTGAAGTTCTTATTCTTATTGAGGTTCAAATAACTCCACCTTTAATTAGAGCGATCAATACTCCTCAATTTGACTCCTGAGTCCCTCTGATGGAGCAACAGAAGTTTTTGCATATTTATTATTTTCTATTATAAGAAATCCCAGAGGCCAGGTGTGGTGGCTCATGCTAGTAATTCCAGAAGCTCAGGAGGCTGAAGCAGGAGGATCATGAGTTCAAAGCCAGCCTCAGCAACAGCAAGGCACTAAGCAACCCATTGAGACTGAGTCTCTAAATAAAATACAAAATAAGGCAGGGGATATGGCTTAGTGGTTTAATGCTCCTGAGTTCAATCCTCAGTACTTCCCCACCAAAAAAGAAAGAAAAAAAAAGGAAAAAAGAAATCCCAGACATATACACACATACACACACACACACACACACACTCATGTATATGGGGAAAGACATTAGCTATTTGCTATTATAATTTAGGCAGTAGGGCTTCTTATTATTCCTGGAATAATTATTTTTTTCTAGGTTTTTTTCATTGGATAGCATAAGGAAAATGAACTTTTTGAAAAAAATTAAAAGTGCAGCACATGTTAATTTCATACTGACATTTCCAATTTGAATTTTGATTATCATTTTTACTCCAATTAAATAATTTTATTTATTTCTCTTAAACTGTAAATTTTGTTTTCTCATGATACATACAAAAATATTTGTCTTAACTTTTTATAATAAATGTATTTTTGATATATATTATTTATAAATGTGTATGCATATATTATACATATATAATTTTGGTGATTCCCGATTCTGCAGAAATTATTAAATTAGGACTTATTCTTCTGAAACTTCTTGCCAGAGAGAAAGAAACACACAAATTGCTTAGAAGGGTATTGGTCTATGTAGAGCACTGAAACTTGATTGCCATCCTTGATCATATTATGGAAGTCATCATGACTTTGGACCACCAAGATGAAGAAGGCATAGCAAAGGCAGCTTTTAAGACTAGGTAGCTCGTTACTATGATGTTATATTTGCTTCCTAAGTACAAAATTTTGATTTTACCAATGGTTTGTTAAAACTACTATTTTTTGTATGTCAGCTAGTGAAGTTTATGTTTCTTCACTGTCGAATTTATAAAGAGAATAAACCAACCCACAGGTAGAATGGAATCTAACCCCTTTTGCATTTGGAAAAGAGTTAGGGAAGGTTGACCTTGATGTCCATTGGAGAATTGTCAAGGATCCATTAATATACACACCACTGAAATGAATTATATAATATTGAAAAAAACTGCTTCTGGATCAGCGATTGAAACAACTAAAATATTTCTTTAAATGTGATATTAAATATTATGGTGAAAAAAACCTATAATTAAAAAATGTGAACTAAACTTTTTTTCCTGCAATTAATTCCCAATTCATAGCTTTATTTTTCAATGTGATATACATTAGAATTCACAAACTAGGCAAGATGTTCCAATCAGGCATCCCAGGCCCATTAACTTGATGTTAAGAGATGTTTCTTTTTGGTTGGTTTTGAATTAGCAATTATACAACCAAAGAGAATGATTGCTGCTTAATCCTGGAGCCCATCATTATGAAATTAGCAATCTGTCTCACTGCTTTACTATTGAGCATTCTGTTTTATTTCCTGAGGGTGAAAATAAAAATCATGAATGTACTAGATGGTACTTTTTCATTTTTCACATTTTGTTTTCTATTCATGAGAAAAAACATTAAATGATTTGGTCAAACCTAACTCAGTTTTGACTTTCTGGTAATTAAACATTTAGTATTGAACTAAGAGTTTTTATTATTATGGTTTTATTATGCCTGACTGTCTTCTCAAGGTTGCAGATAAACCTTTAGAGGGACTAGCAGGAATGCAGAAGTATAAACATAAAATGAATGGCTCTGTTGTTTTAATGACTTTTCTTTCAACATTACTTTCTCAAGTGAACTGAAGAAATAAGGTTACAAATTTTTCTTTGTAGAGAGATGGTTGCAACAGCTTGATAATTATATAGGTAAATGAATATATTTTGAAAAATTTATTTTGAAGGTTTGAGTAAGATATTATTTTCTTCCTAATAGTAAAACAGAAATAGTAATGTTTCAAAATTAATAAGTCATTCACATTACAAGCCCAGTCTTAAGATCACCCTGAAAGTCCCCCTCCAAATGCTCTTCTGATATTTCAGATGTCATAATTTAAAATTAATTTTTAAAGTAATTACACAGAAGCTTTATGAGAATAAATAATAATGGCACACATAGAAATAGGAAGATTTTATATTAATAAAGGGTCAAATGTCTATAAGTTGTCTCAAGATGGAGCTTTCATTTGGAATTTAAAACTGTAACCTGTAGTAGGACTCTCCTGGCTTGCATATTTAGCACCAATGGAAGCTACCTATTTCTGAGACTGACTGACCTTGGGAAAATTAAACTCACTTGAATAAACATCCTGAATTTTTCATTGTTTCCCTTTGTTTATCCATTTTGATAGCATATGTTTATTAGCTTGATTTAATTATTCCACAAGGTGTACATATGTTAAAATATCATGTTCTACCCATAAATGTATGCAGTTATTATTTATTGCCTACTAAAATTTAAAATTAATAAGATAAAGAACAAGGTAAAAAAAAGAAAAGAAAAGAATATTGCTTCTATCCTGGGTATGTCAGTAACTTTTAGGACTTAAAAAATTATTCTGTAGTTGGGTGTGACTAATCCATTTTACCAGAAATGTGCAACTATTAAATATTTATTTTTAAATATAGTTCATCTTTTTATTCTTCCCTAATTGATAACTTTGGGAGCTTGGAAAAGAAAGTGTCTATAAATCTTTAAATAGAGGGTGAGATGTAAGAATATAGCTCAGTGGTAATTTGCCTAGCATGCCTAAGGCCCTGGGTTTGATTCCCCAGCACCACAGAGAGAGAGAAAGAGAGCGAGGGAGAAAGACTAAATTGATTATGTACATAGCCCCAAAACGTTATGAAAAATCTTTATACTATAGTAAGATGATTGGAGCTAAAGGTACAGCTAGGGAACTATGTGAAGGGTGTCAGTTTAGGGGTTTTGTAGAGCCAAGGAATGGAGTTTGATCGAGAGTGGGGATAATTCAGTTCAATACTTGAATTTGGCTGAGTAGGGGCAGTGGAGCACATTAGGGCTATAGGAACAGAAACAGTTGAGTGAGTGCCAGAACAAATTTGGAAGAATTCAGATAGACAAATGGAAAATTGTATCATTGATACAAGTGATAATTTTGAGTCTCTTATTTTCAGACTGGTAGAGTGGATAAAATAGCAGGGCAGGCATGTTTATGATATACGCTTTTCCTTGTCCAGCACGTTTAAACTATCTATGAAAGGTTGGCTTCAAGAACTAATATTCTCTAAGGAAGCAAATACCAGTGTTTGGAGTTGGAAGTGGGAACAGAAAATATCAAACTATCATCTTTCCTAGAAGTTTTCTCAGTCATCTGGAGACTATTGCTGCTCAGGTGGAAGCTAGATATTCTTTAAACAGAAGATGACTTTGCATTTTACAATTAGAGATAAAAATTTACCACAGAAATAGAAAAATGAGAGTTAACATGGAAATAAATGAGTTTTTTTTCAAAGTGTAAATGTATTTGAGTCTTTCCCAGCTTAACAAGGAGAGTTAGAAATTTACCTGCATTTGACACAGAGTTATTGAGGAGGGCAGAGGAGAAGAAAGAGTTTGCAAAGAATTATGGTTTTGCAAATTGTTTTGTGCAGTTCTACTCATTTTCCTTGATCAGTGACATTTTCAAACTATGGTTAGCACACACATATGTAAGACCAAAGCTGTTAGACTTAAAGCAACTTTCAAACTAGTAGATACTTTTAAACATATTTAATCTATACAGAAGAGATATTGGACAGTATAAGAAGAAATCATAGAACTGTGTTTAATGAATGAGGAGTTGTTCTTTGAAATTACATTTTAATGCTTGAGGAAATTGCATTTTTCCTCTTGGCTATTGTTCAAGTAAATGTAATGCCTTTTCTTTTGTTATCTGATTTTCTATCACCCACTGATCTTTATGTTCACCAAGTCTATATTCTTTAACTCTCCTATGCCAAACAAGTAATTTTCTCATATTAGAGCTTGTTATTGTATAGACCTTTGCTCTCTAAATTTATGCAGTTCCTAGATTCTGATAACTCAAGGTTGGATAGTTTCTTCACATATGTACAGATGCTCTGATACCTGAAACTATCTGCATTCCTAGTTTTAGATGAGGGTCAGTGAGAATTTAGATAATGAAAATTTACTTGAAACTTTATTTGAACTTATGTGTTCTTTCCTAAATAGATAATAAAAGTTCAGAGACCAAGCATTACTTGAAGTTGTGGGGAATTCTTAGTTTGTCAAAAATTTGTCAATATTTATAGTGCATTTGCCATGGTATTATTTCAAAATATTAAGCTTAGAGAAAACACACACTCTTAGCAAATAACAACTGAACTTTAAAAGCAAAAAAAATGTGCTTTATACTGTGTCTTACTGCATGTATTTAGTAAATGATTGACCCTGCTCCACGTCAGAAGTTTAGCAGGATACTTTCTACATAAAACCAGACAGGACTGATTACACCTTTGGTTAAGAGTCAATAAGGAATAAGCACTCTTTCCAGAGGTTTTGAGAGCAAGGAGAAAAATAAAAAATGTCTTCCAGACAATCTACTTATTTAAAATAAATCTTAACCTAGAATAATATAAACAGTAAAAAGGGCAGATAGACATTTTCAGATAAATCAAAATTAATAGAGTTTGCAACTAATTAGACCCGTACCAAAAGGTGTTTTGTAGGACAGATTCCAGAAGTATAGAAAATGACCCCATATGGAAGATCTGTGACTAAAGAAAACATTAGCAAACTATTGGGTAAAAATGAATAAATTTCAAAAGCTTTGTCTTTAAACCAAAGATCAATTAAATATGATTTTTGAAGTAAGAAAAATACCTAAAATATGGTGAGTCAATATTAGAATGTTAAATTATATTGTTTAGGAGGGTAAAGCATAATTTTACCGTGCATAATTAAATATCCTTTTAACATTTTTGGATGAACTCTAAAGACATTTTCCAAATAAGAAAAAATAAATAAAGACATTTTCCAAATAAGAAAAAATAGAAAAAGAATAAAATAGGAAGAAAAGAGATGTGTACACATTTTTTTATATTTTGTCAAATATTATGTTTCCTCTTCTTTCTTGCTGACAACCATTATGTTTCAGAGAGAGAGAGAGAGAGAGAGAGAGAATGCAAGCAAGTGAGTGTGTGCCCAAGGGGTGGGGAGGGAGTGTTTGAGGAGGAAAGTTTGAACTTGAGACCTCACCAACAATTAGATAATTTTAATTGAAATCAAAATTCTGGTGCCCATGGTGGATAGTATTTACTTTAAAAGAGTTTCAAATAAATACCTTTTCTTATCTCTGTGTGCCATTGATTATATATGCACAAAACATTTCATGTACAACTTGCTTGTGAATACACATTCTCTAAGAGGAACTTTGGTTACTGCTTACACTGGTTTTATAAATTTTGGGAATGAAGTAGAAGGATTTCCAAGATAGATATGTGACTATACAGATATGGTTGACATGTACATGCAGTGTTTGAGAAATATTAGAAGAAAGAACATGTACCTCCATTTCAAAAAAATAAAAAATAAATAAGCACTACACTCATTGGAAACACTTTGAATTTAGTGTAAATATGGTAAAGGATTGTCAGTGTAGGTTTGTGTTAATAATAATACAATTAAGTCAATATACACTCAATGAGTGTTCATTACATTTCCAGATAGTTCCTGCAATCAGAGAAATAGTTAATATCTGTTACCTTCTAAGGAACCCATAATCAAAAAAAAAAAAAAAAAAAAAAAAAAAAAGCACCCATGTAATCACAGGATTGTAATGAAAATAATTTGAATTATGCTCAACTTTAAAAACTTAATTTATCCTCCAGATAAAAACATAAAAATCATCTAAGGAAAAGTCATTATATAACTAAGGCAAGAGCTAAGTTTTAATTTTACACCATTGTAGAATTTTTCAATAGTATCATTCTACATAGTCCAAACTCAGCACAATTTCAGAAAGAGCAAGATAAAAATGAAAAGTTTGTTGTTGCAGTTATTTTCACAGTTATTTCTATAAATGAATTTGTGCAATCTAAACTGACAATGCAAAGTAGAAAGAAACAAATCAGAAATAGGGAACATATCTCTGCTTCTTCATGACTTCCCTTGAGTTATTTTCATGGTACAAATCAATTAAATATACTTCTAAGTATTACATACCTGTAGGGCTATACTGAGCTAAATGAGGAATTCAATGACTATTTTGGGAGCTCTGTCTTATTTTTTTTTAATCATAGTTTTCTGAAAGACAGCTTAGAAAAAAATGCATACTGTGCTGAGCTGCTTACTTCTTATTAATGATTTTCTTCCCCAGTCTTTTCAACCATGTGTGGGTCACATAGTTATTCAGAAAAATTTTTATGAAAATGATTGGAAAGAAATCTTCAATGAGCTTACATTTCAGATATTTTTCTAAAATGAACACTGATCAAAGCCTTTTAAAATATGACAAATTTGGTAGTCTCTTAGACCTTGAATATTGATAATTTGAGTTTCTGTGGTGATTGCAAATGTAGAAGAGAGAAGCAGGTGTTTGAAACGTGTATACCTGCATATGAAGACGACGTGGTGGAGGGGAAAGAGCTACAGACTAAGCTAAACTGGGTTAGTAACTGTCCCTGTTTGTTTGAAAACTTCTTTAACAATGTTAAACCTCATAAATAAAATGGGGGAATTTATCATTTTGGGTCTCAGTGGAAACAGAAGCCACGCTTGGATTAGGTACAGAACTGTAGTTAAGGCTCAGGGAATCAACAACAGACACGGACACATTCAGGACCTAAATACCATGGAAGCTGTTACAGGAGAAGACCTGAAGATGCAGGGTGGAAAATTGTGCCTGGAGCTTGGTGAGAATGGAAGCCATGGAGGAGAGGGACCCCAACAGGAGCTGAAGTCACACAAGGACACATCTGTTGCAAGAACTGTGTTGCAAGACAGTGAGGGAGCTGGGGAAGATCTTCCCCCTCCTCTGCCATCTGATTTCCTGATCATTCATACCCTTGGCTCAACTCAACTAGAAGCCAGGGTTTAAATGGGCTCAGGCGAGAGAATCTACAGAGCTCATATCCTTTGGTTCAAAAAAAACCCAAACAAACAAACAAACAAACAAAAAAAAACTGAAAAGAAGGGTGAAGCATGAACATTGTGGGAAGGATATTATTAGTGCCTATTGCTCATGTTTGGTTTAAATTTTCAGTGAGATTTTGTATGCTAAATTTATTTGTAAGAACCATAAAAGCTCTAGCAAAGTCACAAGAGGTTCTAGGACCTTTGCCCAGCTTATAAACTACTCTACTATCATTAAAGGAAAGTTAGAGACTATCCTTCCATTCTCCACATATTGTTATACCCTTTTCTACTTATTTTCTTCTCCACAGTTGATCTTGAGATTTATTTTAAAAATATTTTAACCAGATGAAAGTACTGAATGTGAGAATATAACTGATTACACTTGAATTTGTGCCAGCAATCAAACCTCTACCCCAGCCCAGAAATAACCACAATATAAAGAAATACTGTTACAAAATATCCACCATCAACTATATTGTGTTTCCTTCTTCTAATGCCACCTGAAAGTACTCTTCAATATAAAATAACCTCATGACATGTTATTTACTTATAACTATTTTAGTTGTGATGTAAATCTTACAAAGCTTAATAAAGTGTTATATTTTATAAATTCAAGTGATGGCATGTAGCAAATGTTATTACTATAGAAAGCTTTTAATGTCAGAATTTTCTCATGTCAATCACCGACATGCTCCATTGCTTTTCTACCAGATGTGTCATGGCAAACCTGCTGGACACTTGCTTGAAACCTGATTAATGTCTACTCCCATCACAGCCATGTCCTGAGCTGTCTTGTAAGCAACTTTGAGACTGACCCAGTACAAAATAGCACAAGTGACTTTTGCATGAAAAATAAGTGAGTCAATAGACTTTCACATTCCATGGTGGCAAAAGAATAAGAGCTAATAATGTTTTATTTGAATTTCCAAATTTTGATTTTATTTGAGTAAAAGTATTCCTAACATAAAGTTACTAAATTTATGATAAATCTTTCTCATTTTTATGCATTCCTATCCTCCCCCCAAACTGTATCCATGAACTTAAGTTCTAGACCTTAATCTGTGACCTGAATTTCTTCCCTAATTTCTTCACCATTTTTCTAGAATCTTGATTTAGATGTTGTACTCATATCACACATACACATTTAAATGCTCCACCCAATTAATGATGGTTCAAAAACTACTATCTAAATAATATGAAATTCAGGGGAAAGTGATTTCATACTGATTCAATGATTCAGCAAACTTATTAGACCCACATGATTTCCATTTTTTCCACTTTGCAATTTGTGCAGGTGATCTCTCTCTTCATTATCACAGATGGCAACAGCAGCTTTGAGGCAAGAAAAAATAAAAGTCCCCTAGTTTCTTTTTATCAGCAAAAGAACCATAAACTTTGAGTAGAATTTTCCTTATGTCTTGTGGGTTAAAACTGGGGATCATACGGTCGCACTTATTCTAATCACTGGCAAAGGAGCTATGGGTTTTTGCGAGTGGATAAGATGAATTATAATTTATCCGAAGTTTCCCACCATCCTTGGGCACAAGACTCCAGACTTATGGATAAAAAAAAACAAATCAAGGAAGATGAGGGCAATTGCTTTTGATTGACACAAAGGTGCTAACCAGAGGTATTTTCATAGTGTTTGTTGCTCTGTGCTTTCTCATTGCCATAATTTCTTTTTAAAGAATGTCTCATTCTGAGGCTGGGGTTGTAGCTCAGTGGTAGAGTGCTTGTCTAGTAATGCATGAGACACTGGGTTTGAGCCTCAGAACCACATTAAAATTAATTAATTAATTAAAGGTATTGTGCCCATATACAACTCTGTGTGTGTGTTTGGGTGTATAATGAATGTCTCATTTTTTCTAGACACAATAAACCAGTGTCTTTCTTCCTATCAAAGCAGTCTTTAACCTAACAAGAGCCATCTGTGTATTGTTTCTGTATGTAAATTCTTAGGCCAGCATTGGAGAAATTATTTAGGGGTTGAAGAAGCACATTACCAGTTAGAAATGCCTTGGGCTCCCCCAGGTAATATCACTGAGCACATTCTTTGATAGATACCAAGTTTCTTTCTCTCTACCAAATTTCTCTTTCTCTCTACCAACTTTCTCTTTCTCTCTGTAATTCCCTTCTCCACCTCCTATATTACAGACACAGAAAAGTAAACTTTTCACTTTCTTATGGCTGTGGGTGGTGTTGGGACACATTTCTGACAAGGAGAAATGAGCCCAAGTATGTGAGGGAAACTTATTACCCTGGATAAGAAGACAGGACAACAGGCTTTGGTCTTTGCCCTTTATTTTTCCCCTTGCTCTTTGATTATGCTTAGAGAGAAATGCATCACTGCTGTATAGCAGCCAGCATGCTTATGTGTGAGAGTGAGAGAATAGGAGAAGGGATCCCTGAAGATGTCATTGGATATCTTTCCTAGCCTCATATTTCTGACAAGTGATTTATAAACAGAGCAATTAACAGTGAAAGATTGTGTTATTATTATTTTTTTAAGAGAGAGAGAGAGAATGAATCTTTTTTGTAGATGGACACAACACAATGCCTTTATTTTTATGTGGTGCTGAGAATCGAACCCGGTTCCGGCCCATCCTAGGCAAGCGCTCTACCGCTGAGCCACAATTCCAGCCCCTTGTGTTATTATTTAAACTACTATACAAGTATTTTAGGCAGTAGAACACAGCTCCTAAAGATGAGTTAGCAATCGAGCCCCTTTGTTTGCTTGTTTATTTATTTATCTATTTATTTATTTATTTTGAATAAATCCTATTTTCAAGAAATCCTATGAAATGTGTGCTTGTATTCTTAAATGTTGACTCATTAATTCATTTTACTGGAACCAAGAACCATGGTTTCTCAGATGAAATATTTGGAGAAATCTCGGTCATTTGCTCAAAATAATTCTAAGATAAACTGGCTTCTGATTTGTGGCCCCTGTCTAGATGTCCAGATTTATTTCTTACTTTCTTTCTACTGCATAATAGCCGTACCTGATTAGCCTCTCATACCCATATACACTTTTTTCCCCTAATCTCTGCTTTTCTCATTCATATTCCTTTCTCGCCTAGAATCTCTTTCAATGTTTCCTCTAATTTTTTGTTTCAGGTGACATCTTTGACAGGAGGCTTTTTAATGCTTACAGGAATATTCTGCACATAGTAAGTGCTAATATGGTAAATTAGCTATGTTTCTTATTATCTCTTCTTGCCCTACCTTATGTGAAACATATATTATTTTAATAGAAATTGTTCTGTTTAAGAGCGTTTACTTTCACATGCAGTTACTTCCCCCAGAAGATTTTTAACTTCTTGATATATATTATAGATGTTCAGTTGATAAATTTTGCTCTACTTAGGCTGACTTGTATTCTGAACTCTGAATTCTTAGGAGGAAAATTGAAATTAATTCATGATATGTGAATCACAGATTGTACATGAAGAAATGGATATTGTCCCATACTTCACAGAGGTGTATAAATATCCACATTTTAATTTAATAACAGGGTATCACTAGGATCAATTTTCTTAGACTCATCCAATTACCTCTTACCCCCCCTTTCAAAAGTTAATGCAGTGCACACACTGGTTTTCACTATAATGTGCATTTATTCTGAGGTTTCTGAAATAATAGGTAATTTGAAGTCAAATTATTAACCATTGGCACTGGCAGACCACTCATAGTAAAAACAACCTAAATATGTTAATGAATTGAAAATCATATTTTGTAGATTTGTTACAATGCTGATTTGGGAGGTATTAATAAGTTGTTATGAAATGACCATCGATAATATGGAGTACAGACTTTGAGTATAATTTAAATAGAGATGATATGTTACCTTTGCTTTTAATTTCATTTCTATGCCTGGGTACCCAATGTACATACTTAGTGAAAGCCATTTGAAGTAAGATTGTTCATTAAAGAACTTTTTTTTGTTTGTTTCATGTGGTGATGAAATTCACTCTCTTGATTTACTAATGCATTCCTTTTATATATCAAAAATTAAGATTATAGCACAACAAAAACATTTTACTCATTTTATGAATATTAGCATACTAAACCTGTATACTTTTTAATTCATGGAGTTTTCCATAAGTAGAAGGATGTGAGCTTTGCATTATTTATGTTCAGAAGTGGTGATGTAAAAGTTTAGGCTGAGCTATACATACATTTTGCCTAAGTTTCCCTGGGACCCAACAGCATATACATGTAAAATATGCTTGTTGTTCAGGTGGATCACGACACTGGAGTACTTTACTTATCTCTGTAAAACTTGCATTCTATTGTGAGAGTGAGTCAGGCCTCAGTGTAATTCAGGGTTTTCTCAGAGAGCAGCAAAATGCTGTGCTCCCGAAAACTTGGCCTGCCTCATTCCCTGCAGGTTTGCCTCTGTGCTGCCCTCTGTGCACCCTTTTCATCATGGCTTGAATCTCTGCTGTCAACCTTTCTTAGAAACCATGTGGCAAGTAAAAACCCAGATATTGATGTGATGCCAAAATTAGAGAATTCCTAACTTTCCCCTCCAACACCCTATTCCCTGAGTAGTGTTAGCATTTTTAGGAACCCTGTGCTTGCTTTTCATCTGCTGTTCTGTGAAGCCCTCACATTCTTGGATTCACTGCCTCCCATGCCATCATTTTACACACTAACAAACCTTGCTCTGATGCAAAACCATTGAGTGTGGTCCTCAGCATCTTATTAGTCCTCACTAAGGCTTGATGGCTGGTACTATTAGTCATGCTCAGCTTTTTCAGAACTGTGCCTGCCTCTCATGTGCATTGAGAGTATTGACTAGCTTTCTGGATTCTGGTTGTTGGACCCAGTTCTCAGAAGGCTTCTGAAATACTAAGGGATGGGTCCAGATAGAGAATGACACTTCTAAAGATACTTAGTATTTCAGAAGTAGAATAACAGGGAATTCCTTCCCCATGGCTGATCCTTATTGTTCAACACAGAAATAATATCAAGAATATCGGTGCCACTGTTTTCCCCCCTCTCTTATAAATGCACCCGACTCTCATTTTTATCTTCCCGCCACCCCTCCTGCTAAGAGTACTTGTGTACTCTTTCTCTTCTAAGAATTAAAAGCTTTTTTCCCCTCCTGGGGGATAGATTCAGTGTGTTTTCTCTTTGCATTATATGTTGTAGCTATAATTTAAATTTAAGCTGTCTACTTATTCTCTGTGTGTTCTCACTGTTGGTGATATAGTATCCTCAGTTGTCCATCCTACCATGCATAGAAACAGGGACAGTAATGTCAGTCTTGCATTCTTCTTATGTATATTCTATTTGAGATTCTTTGAGAACATCTATGAGTCTTCTCTACTGTGTAATAATGAACTTTGATTATAAATGCATCTTTTGTGAAAAGCCTCAAAGGACAATCCTCACCATGCTGTGGGTAGCTCTGTGAGATTACCCATTAAGAAAGAGAATCAGCTTAACTTTCCATGGCCAGCTTTTAATTCCTTCTGCTAACTACCCCCATTCCAGCACTTTTTTTTCTATTATTAAATAAAGCAAATTTCACTATCTGACCATGTTTAGTAGCTATATTGTGAATAATACCTATATTTATTTTACAGCATTTTGTTAATCAAAGGAGTAGAATATTTGTAGCACTTGGCATTTCGTTCCAACTGTTTCAGGGGTTTTAAAGACTCTTGCTGGTACTACATAAGCAATAGATTTCTTAAGCTTTGGCAGTCATATTAATATTCATAATGTTTTTCTATAGGTATGGGGTGAGTTTCTATTGTTGTAGCAATTCCTATTCTCAAATACTTTTCAATCACTTCCCATATGTGAAGAACAACAGTAGGGTATAACAGGGAGAAAATAAATTGAAGACTCTCTTTCTCTCTTTCTCTTTCTCTCTCTTAATGTTTGTGCCATCTCCAAATTCACATGTTGAAACTTAATCACCAATATGATGCTCTTTGGAGGTGGGTACTGTGGGGTATGATTAAGTCATGAAACAGCTCTCATGAATGTGTTTGTACTCTTATATGTAAAGAGACCCCAGACAACTACTTGTCCTTTCTACTATATGAGTACCTAGCTAGAAAATGCTCCCTACGAACTAGAAAGTCCTCCAAATCTGCTGCTAACTTGAACTTGGATTTCTCAGTCTCTAATACTATGAGAAATAATTTTTGTTGTTTATAAGCTACCTAGTTTATTGTATTTTGTTATAGAATACTGAATGAACTAAATTGTCTATCATCATAGTAGTATACATTCCACAAAGCAGGTCACATCATTTGTCCACTCATTAATTCAACAATGTTTATTGCCATACTCTATATATTAGGAAAAAAATGTTAAATAAAGTAGATAAAGTCCCTGATTTCAGATGACTGATGTTATTAGTAAGAAGAACAAAGAGTTTCTAAATAAAAAAATAAACTGACTAAGCAAATTCAGACAATGATAAGTATTCTGTAAAAAATAAAAGGGAATGAGTAGCTGGAGTTATAGCTCAGCAGTAGAGTGCTTGCCTCTTACGTGTGAGGCACTGTGTTCAATTCCCAGCACCACATATAAATAAGCAAATAAAATAAAGGTGCAACAAAAACTAAAAAGTTTAATTTTTTTTTAAAGGAATGATATGAAGAAGATTGCTTGGATTCAGGCCAACTCTGTGTAGTCCCTGAAAGATAACATCAGAAGTGTCATCTGATCATGCTCCTTTGGAAGAAGGTCATTCTAAGCATAGAAATAGCAATTGAAAATACCACCAAACTAGAGATGAATACAAATAATGCAAAGGATAGGAAGAACAGTGTCAGGCTGGCATTATTAGAGGAAATCAAACTGATAGAAGGGAGATGATCTTATGTGGTTCTTCACAGGCCACAGTCAGGGACTTGGATATTATTCCATACACAGTGAGGAACTGTGAATGGTTTAAAACAAGAGGATAATATAATTTGGTTTATATTTTTCAATAGGTGTTAATGAACTCCAGGAGGCAGGTGGAGAACAAAGACATCTAAGAGTGACAGATTATGATGTTAGAGCTACAGTTGTTCTGGTAGACACTGTAAGAATGGGTACAGTCTAAGTGTGCTTTGGCAGAAGAATTTATTCAACTTTGGGGGAGCGTCAAGGGTAATGAATGAGACAAGCTGAATGTTATTGCTAGAATATGATTGTAAGAAACTTGTAGATAGTAGTGCCATTTAGGAAGATGAGAAAGCTTTGTGGGGAATGTTTGGGGAAAACAAAACAAGGAGTCAAGGGTTCTGTTGGGAACATGTTACACTTGAGATAACTATTATATTATCATGTAGCGAGACCAGGTAGGCAATTTATGATCATATGAGCCTGAGAATGTGTGGATTAGAAGCTACATTTAAGATTTTTAAGGGATGCAGTGGAGATACAAAGTAAATAGGGCAAAAGACCAAATATGAGGATTTTAGGTGGAGAATGAGAAGTTGGCCAAGCTTTCAAAGTTGAAAAAGGAAACAGAAAAGGAGACTAAGAAGATGTAATTAGTCATATCAAAAGAAACATAAATAATTAATAGGAAGACAAGCACAGAGTTTTCACATTTTTTTAAGGGGAACAATATATATTTATTTGAGTTTAGTATACTGGCATCTTGATATAAAGAATCAGCTATATAAGATTTTCAATTTAAACAATAAGCATTTAAACTCCATTAAGGGTTGAGTTGCATCTCTCCCAAATTCATGATGAAATCCTAACCTTCAGTACCAAAGAGTGTGAAATACGGTCTTTAAAGAGGTAATTAGGTTAAAATGAGGTTATTGGATATTATTAGATATTATTCCTTGTCTAATAAGTCTGTACGTTCTTATAAGAAGAGTAGATGAGGACACAGATATGCTGGTGCACAAATGAAAGATCCCTGAGGACACAATGAGAAGGTGTCTACCTGTAAGTCAGCAAGAGAGTATAACCATGTTGAATTCCAGATCTTGGACTTCCAGGTCTCCAGAACTGGGTAATAAATGTCTGCTTTTTAAATTACCTATCTGTAATTTACATGGAGATTTCATGTAACTCGGAAGTCTGGTACACGAACATACACTCCCTGTCTTCATTTTTCTGCAGCATCCAAAATTAACAATCCATTTAAAAATTTTCATATGTTTACTAGCTCATATATAAATGGAGCTATAGTTAAAGAGTCCTAAAATAGCAGAAGTAAGATGAAAGTTTATTTTTCTCACACTTAGTGACTGAATGTTCTAGTCTAGTATGGTCACTCCATGGTGTCAGGGCCCCAGGTTTGATCTGCCATCTTTGGCATTTTTTTCATTTACATGGTCCAAAATATCTCTATTCTATGTGAACATTTCAGAAGAAGAAATGGCACAATTTGTCCTTTCAGAATGACCTGAAAAATGCCACATGACTGGCTGTTACAAACCTTGGTATGGTCTTAGTCATATAGCCATGCCTACCTTTAAGGAAATCTGAAACTAGCTAAGTGAGATGAACTAAAAAGTGAAGATTCTACCATTGGAGAGAAAGGAAAAATTGATTTCCCAAATAGCATTATACACAGTAGGCACTAAAAATATAAAAGTAATATATCATTTTAATTTTAAAAATTCCAATTATTATGAAATTTTAGAAAGTTCTGTTTCCTGAAATTGTCTGTCCTATAGTTTGCATTTATCTTTTTTTCTAATTATGATGTATTATAAAGCAAAGTTATTTTTGCTGTTCCATGATTTTCTCACTCATAAAACTAAAATACTTGTTAAGACAATTTCTAAGATTCCTTCAAGATAAAACTTCTATGAACCTATTCTATATAACATATCTGTTTATGCATAAATCATTGTGAAATTAAGTATATTCATGTGATTTTCATGTGGATAAATATTGTGATAAATATTTATTTCTAAATAACTAATTATGTTATTGATAAATATCTCTTTTAAAAAAGAAGAAAATATTCAAAATATTTTAACTATCTTTTTTTTTGTATTAATCCACAAGGTGGCAGCAGCAGAGAAATTTCTCTTTATTTTCTCAAGCTAAAAAACACCTTTTTGGAAAAATGGCATCAAATAAGTACTTTCTTCTCCTTTTGGGGGGTGGTGGTGGTGGTGGGGGTTCTTTAGTTTCTTATGTGTTTTCTTATCCTGATAAAGAAAACGAAAAAAAAATATTGCTTGTGTGTATTTAAATTTTGTTGGAAAAAATTAAGAAAATCTTCTAAATTTTATTAACTTTTCAGAGTGCATAAATTAGAATATTTCAATAACATAAATATATGCAAAGTGGATATGCTGATTCATGCAGTCATAGAGGACCCAAAATTAGAAAACTTAAAATTTCCTAAACTTTCCATACTTACAATTAAACGATAATATTTTAGGAGCTTGAAGTAGTTTCTCCACTCTTTCCAAATACAGTAATTTTATAATCAGCAATGTATTCAATCGTTAATTTACCTGCATTTGAATAGTAATTTTCATAATGTGTGTATATATATATATGATATTTATTGCCAATTATAATGTGTGTTTCATAAAAAAATGTAGCAACCTATTTACCCTTTCAAAAATTTATAAACTGTATTCTAGTTGAGGCCAAGGGGCAAAAAATAAACAAACATAGAGTTTCCTATTATCAAAGACAACCGAGTCATTTGAGCAGTCCTTATGAACTACTTAATCAAATAGCTACAACTCTGAGATATCAATCAATTGCAAACTTTTATGTGAAAGTTTACATTATATACATGGACATAAAAACCAAAGCATCCCCACATCATTAAGAATCTCATGTAAGCTGAGTTAGAGAGAGTTTATTTTCCTGAATTCTTATTGGAATTGCTCTTGAATGATAATTACCAAAAATGCAGTCCATCACCAGGGCCCCTCCACTCCCCTTTCAGTGGAGAGGTCCATAGTCAGATGCCTGTCTTGCAACTTTTTATTTCCACAAATGTCCAGTCAGGCTTTGGGCTTCTGATTTCCTGTTAATCCTTGGTGTTGGCAAATGCCCTCACTTTCTGTTGTGCTCTGCTCTTTCCTGGATTGTTTACCTCTGGGCCACAGGTGCAGCCTTGTTCTTTTGGTGAACATGGTCATCTGGAAACTGTGCTGCCTGCCAGGCAGCATGGTTTTTCTCTGCTGGCCCCTCAGGCATTGCTCTGCTGTTGCTGTTCATCTGGCTACCATAGCAGCTACTCCCATGTGGTACTGCAGACAAGAAGATTCCTGTTCCTGCTTCCTATGCTTTAGCTGATACAGGGCTCCTCTTCCTCCATCTCCCCTCTGTGTGTTATTTATCACTCCCTATTTAAGGAGCTGCCAAAATCAATGAGAAAGTATCTTGTTCTTGCTCTGTGTCAGATTCTGAGAGTCAACACTCTTCTTGAGGTAGTGGTTTTCAGTGTCAGAGTGAGCATTTATAGGTCAATCCTCTTTGCAGATACTGGCAGAAAGAACTGGTATTATTAGGTCTGGACTAAATTCATTTCTCCAACGTTATGTCCCCAAAACCTCAGCTTTTGGAGTGAAAAAATAACAACTGACCAGACTCAGGGTGTCTGTCTGTAGGAACTCACATGTGAAAGCCAAATACCCAATGTCCAATTTTTTTGGAGATATTATTCTTCTAATGACCATCATTTATATAATCCAGGGGCACCTATTTTCCATTCCTCCTAACCCCTCCATTTACTGTAGACTCACTTTTCCTCTTCATACCAACTTAAATGCAAAAGAGGGCCCTTTATTTTCCTTTACAAGAAATCTTAAAACATAAATATATTGTTTTAATAATGTATTTTTTACGTAACAAATTACCTATAGTGGCTTTGTCCATTGTCAACTTGTCAAAAATGAAACTCCCTTCCCCATGTGGATCTGGGGGGTTTTAGTTAAAATCCTTTACATGAGACTGAATGGGTCAAGTGAAGCAGCAGCCATGATGGAAGATTGAGTCAATTAGGTTCAGCTGTAGCTCATCTGCTGTTGCATAACCACTGCCTCATCATGTTACAAAGAAGAAGCTATGCAGTTTCTCTGGATCTCCTCATTCAGCTCCATGACAAAGGGCATCAGGTTCTCCTCCATTCTACCCCATGTTGGAGAGGTAAAAACCAGAGAAACAAGGTTGTCCTCCAGGTTTCCATTTCATTCTAACAATTTTTTTGTTCATGCTTCTCCTTCTGCTTCTTCATCCCTGCCCACCACTCACTTTATATCTTTTTTGCTCTTGTATCCATTTGTTCTTAACTGCCTGCCCAGCTCACTCCAGATCCTGGCTCAGATGCAGAAGCAATAGGAATGTGTTGAAACCTTAATACATTTTTACAAAACTAAAGGGCCAATACTTTTAACAAATCCACTTTTATGTTCTTTCTAATAGGTTTTCTTTTTGGATCAAACCCTCATGAATAAATAAATTGGTACCAGAAGTGGAAACTAACTTTAAGTGTGAATTATCTAAATTGGTTCTTGGCATACCTGAAATTGACTATCTAATTTGGTTAAACACTTTCCTGGTGATAAAGGTAAAACTGGTGTCCCATGGCATGCAATTGAAAAGCTATATATATTCAAATCATCATCTTCAGACACTTGTAATTAAGTGCATATATGTAACTGATGTTTTAATTAGGGTATTGATTTAGAAGGAGGAGGATCTTCATGATTGGAAATTGGTTATGTAATCAGATATTGATGAAGCTGATGACCCTGAACACATGTTTTTTTCTTATTCTCTTTAACAGAGAAAGCAACCCTTGCTTCTGTTTGTAAGGAGGTTGGTCTCTCTTTGCTGAAGATGCTCTATTAACCTTTTCTGAGATAGTCACAATTCAAGGAAACACTGATCCTCCTCACGAACACCCTAATGACTTCTCATTACATTCAAATCTGTCCAGATCCAAGTCTCAACAAGAGTCACAAAGTTGTGATGAGTGAGAAAATATAATATAAAGTCACAATACGTGATGAGTGAAAAGGTATAAGTGAAGCACAAAATGTGATGAGTTAAAAATTGCATGCTCTATTCTAACTTAGTTCTATAGATTTCTGGGGAAAAAAACGGAAATTATTCAAGGAATGTGGGAGCATGGTTGAAGGAATCTAAAATCCAGTCAAATGTATTGTAATTAAAGCAGTATTTCTAATTCGGCACATTATCTTTAAGAGATGGGAATTGCTCTAACAGTTGATATAGTTGCTAGTTTGAAGCTTGGACATGGTGGTCTCCAATAACAGAGGTAAAAAGACCAGACTTCCTTATTATACTGAATAGAAAAGTATCCAAAGGCTAGAGTCATTGTGATGATAGAGAGGGTTAGAGCCTCATGTACTTTCCCTAAATAGATCCTCCAGAAAGAGCACATTCCTAAGTTTCTGAGAAATATATTCAAAGGGGAGCTCTGTGGTTGATATTCTCTGAAGGCAAGAAATGAGAAATGTGACTGGTGTACTTAGTTTCAGTAGGGATGATGGCATCCTAGAGTGGCAAGAGCCAAGTAGCCAAATGATAAAAAACAATTTAGCAATAAAAATTCTAATGGTAACAATTCTAAAGCAATAATTAGAGTGATCCTGCCAGCAAATGATTTGGCTTTGTTTGTTTATGGTGTCCTAGATGTAGAATAGGTGGACAGTTTACTAAACCCTCAAATTATTTATGTAAGCATACAGGCTCTAGATTTAGTGAACAGAAGTTATAGCCCCTCAACAAATTTTCAGACTTGAGTCAATTAACAGACTCAGAAATGCGTTACTTAAGGAGAGGCCAATTCTTCTTGTCAGTGCACATGCAAGAACTCCAGGCTCCATGAGAACTGCCTGCCACTTGGGCTATATGAGCCAACAGATCCAATGGTGCCAAAATTATTTGTAAGAGATAGGGATGTGGGGCTGGAGTTTGGGCTAAGCAGTAGAGCGTTCACCTAGCACATGTGAGACCCTGGGTTCTATCCTCAGCACCACATTAGAGAGAGAGAGAGAGAGAGAGAGAGAGAGAGAGAGAGAGAGAGAGAGAGATGGATGTGCCCATGATACATCATCCTTACCCCTCCCTCTCATCCCATGCCCTGGGAGGTATTATTTATTTATTTGGTGGTGCTGAGGATTGAACCCAGGGCTTTGTGCAAGCTAGGCAAGCAGTCTATTAATTGAACTATATCCCCAGTCCCAGAAGTGTCCTTTAACCAGTTGATTGAAGAAGATGATGGTTCAGTACAGAAACCAAGCAGTAGCAGCATAATAGCCCACTCTGATGCAACTGAGAACCCTGTGGTGAAGGCTGATACTCTCAGTGGGCAGGACTGAGCAGAGTACCTGGTTCTTCATTTTTACCTTGAAGGAAAGATAGAGACATACACATATAATAATTGATGATCAGTGGTTAATAGTTTGGTCCCCAGTTATCTAGCATCTCTTCCTTTTTACTTTTTTCCCCATCATTATTTCTCCTTTTTTTTCCAACCTCTTCTTTTGGTTCTCTCTACCTTATTCTTTTTATTTTTGATAAAACCTCAGCATCATCTAATTCCCAGATCCTAGAATCTTTCTCTACTGTTATCAAATATTCTCTCAAGAGAGCCTGTCTCTCTCAACATAGCAATAACATCTGCTAAGGAAGTACAACTTTTCTCCAGTTTAGATGCATATGAAAGTGCAAGAGGAATTTTTTTTTAAACTTAGATCTCTTTTTCTGGAAGGTTGATGATTCAAGTATAGTGTGGCCCTGTAGTATGGGGAGATGTACAAAACAAAGAAGACATAGCTTTCAAGTGTCTTCTCTCAGTAAAGCTATACAGCATGTGTTTAATTTCCCCAGAAATGATGTGTGATCACACACCATTGCGTGTACTGTTCTGCCAACTAAGAAGTTCACTCAAGACCTGATGGCTAGGATTTTGTTGGTATCAATCACATAGTCATTCAGCATTGTGTCTGGCCTCAGTTACTCAACAGTAGCTGACAGGACATGAACAGGTTTTCACCATAAATCACATGCTAACAAAACTCCCTGATCAGTTTGGGACAGAATGACCCAGGGCCTCAGGCATACAGAAAGACATATCAGGCAGAATATTGCAAAATCTCAGAGTTCAGTAACCTAGTCTGCAGGAGGCTAGTCCTAAATACAGGCATTTCCTGGGAACATAGGGATTTGAAAAACTGACGCCAGCTGAGTTAACTCCTTTTGTATACTGCTGGTATATGGACAGGGGCTTCTGGCTTGGAGGTTTTCTTACTTGTCAAGAAAATCCAGGAAAAGAAAAATAGTATTATACAGGAATTACAGGATAGCAACAAAGAGCTCTAGCTTTGATTAGATTGAGTTGTTGTGCCCTATTTGCATGTATACAATGGAGGATTTTCTGAACTTCTCTATTGCCATTTCCATTGCTCATTTAGACGATCTGGAGTATCTACATCAAAGATTTATTGTAAGGGTTAAATAAACTAATTCACATAAAATATCAAAATGACTACGGACATCAACTGGAAACTATACAGTCCCTTGTCCCTCATGTCTCTGCTCTACCAGGTGGGCTCAATGGAATGACAAACTGAAGACACAGGAAAGGCTGTTGTACTTTTTTTATTGTGTCCCTAAGTATGAAGGTTTTTGGAAGTCCATTTCCACAGATTAGGTGCCCTGGGAAGCCAGCACTAGGGACATTAGCATGCAGGAATTTTATTAGGGAGCACTTTTCAGATCAATACCTATGGAAGGGAGAGAAGCCAGACTGGGAAGAGGGAGAAGTGGAAGTGTGAAGTCCGCTTTAGAGAACTATTCAGTCAACTCTTCCAGCAGCTCTGAGGCTAGGATGATACCAGAAATTTGTTCCAACTAGGGGGCAGGGAAGCAGAACTTTATGTCCCAGTGACAACGTAATTCAAAATTACTGAATTCTGTTTATGCTTTGAAAGGGTACAGCCCTGGATGAACCAGTTCTCATCTGCTGAACCCATCAGGTAGCCAGCAGGCCGGGTAAGGGCAGGCTGGCTTTATGGTGTGCGACCCTGGCAGATTCCCAGGGTTCCCATGCTCAGAAGAGCCCTGTATTTGTTTTAATGTTCTGCTGCGGCCACATTGAAATTGGTAATAATATTGAACAAAAGGCCTCACATTTTGATTTTGCACTGAACCCCACAAATTATGCAGTTGGTGCTGGCTGAGGGCTGTCTGTTGGCAGCATTCACCAGGATCATAAGCCTTCATTTCATAAAGGGAATTTGAGTATCATATTATAGCAGCAACTGTGTCTAATATAAGAATGAAGAGGAACATTTCCAATAAAAAAAATTGAGTAAACAAATAGGATAATTAGGCTAATTAGAGAGAAAAGTGTCATTTCATTCCTATAAATCAAGTTCTGTTCCATTCCATGGCTTCCTGAAATATCAGATCTGACCTTTGAGATTATAATATACCAATTTGAATCACAGGGTAGAGCTTAGAACTTAAGTAAGCAGTGATAGAAACAATTTTATACCTCCTAGAGTCTCTGTTAGTGGCCATGTGCCAATAGGCTGGCTAGAGGTCAGCTCAGTGAGAAAGCAGAGACTGCAGAATGAAGCAGACACTAGCTCTTTCTGGATAGTCAAGAGTTGCTGGGAATTATTTTACATTGTTCAATATGGGAGGAGTACTCACAAAAAGCAATTTTTCTTTCTTCCTCTTTATCAGCGAAGACAATTTTTTTCCAGATTCTCAGCTTTGAATTGAGTTTGCCTTGATATTTCTTCTATTTTCTTTAGAGCATTTTTCTATAAAGTTCTGTAGATTTAAAATATTAGGGCTGGGGATATGGCTCAAGCGGTAGCGCGCTCACCTGGCATGCATGCGGCCCGGGTTCGATCCTCAGCACCACATACAAACAAAGATGCTGTGTCCAATGAAAACTAAAAAATAAATATTAAAAATTCTCTCTCTCTCTCTCTCTTTAAAAATAAAATAAAATAAAATAAAAATAAATAAAATATTAGCTATGGCCTTCAGGGGGAAAAAAGAAAATAATAAGACATAATGGAGTCTCCTAAGTGTCTTCTTGTAAATATGTATTCTAGTATGTAGAAAATTTAACAATATTTACTAAAATGGAGATTTTTAATAAATCTACATTACTACTAAATTCTGTGTTTGCCAATTGTCTAAGCTCTTATTTTGAGAATGGTCATAACATAAATGTTTATAATAATAAAATATCACTCTATACCTAGTTCTTTTGTGGCTGAGACAGTTTTCTTTTCAAAACAATACTTATTACAAAAAAAATTACATTAATTATTTTTTAAACATTTTTTAATTCAATGTTAAAAAAAAGTAATGTTGGTTGCTGAATATCTGCTCTGTATAATCCTACTCTTGTCAAAATAAATGTGTGCTACCTGGCTCTGTAATCCACATTTGTAATCCCTGTGGTTCTGGAGGCCCAGGCAGGAGGATCGCAAGTTCAAGGCCAGCCTCAGAAACTTAGTAAGGCCCTATCCAACCTA
The DNA here is from genome assembly GCF_001458135.2 of Marmota marmota marmota. Classification (NCBI taxonomy): domain Eukaryota; kingdom Metazoa; phylum Chordata; class Mammalia; order Rodentia; family Sciuridae; genus Marmota; species Marmota marmota. The sequence continues at coordinate 673,970 of NW_025999842.1, read as the reverse complement.
ATGAGACCCTGCCTTAAAATAAAAATGACTAGAGATGTATCTCAGTGGTTAAGTACCTCTGGGTTCGATCCTTAGTACCAAAAATAAAAACAAACAAAGGAATGTGTGCTGAACTTTGTAAACTGAAACTGTGATACATGTGTGGGTGATTGGTGAAGTAGAATTGGAAAGATGAGTTTTTAATATTCATCTTATGATTGTCATAAATAAGATTGCATCTGAGTATGATAACCATACTTCTAAGTTTTGCCAAGATGGTTCTGGTTTACGATTACGGTTCCCAATGTGTATTTTGGATAACACTGGCTTTGGTTCTCAATGTTGTCATTATTTTGATTTTAAAATATTCTTCTATATATCTACTACATGTACTTTCTTGTCTACCTTTCTAGCTATTTCTGCTTTTGATTTCACAAACATGGTGTGTCCTATCCTTTCTATCCATTTATGTATTAAATGTTTTACTTTTAAATTTCTTATTACCTAAATTTGTTTTCATTGTACAGTTGATACATTTTTCCTTCTATAAATATTATTCAGACATCCTCAGTTGGGATTAATTGTTAATTAATTAAGTTGGGATTAATTAATGTAATTATAATTTTAAAGTCATAACATATTGTATACTATTTATCATACTATTAAAGTATATACCAATTATATATTATCTCATAATATAACATTATTATTTCAATATATTTTATATTTTCATATTAAATATATTTTTTAATTTAATAACTTTTCACTCACCAGCAGTGTTTGGGGGAATGACTTAAAACTGTTAAGTGAGGTATAGACTTGTTCCTGAAAACTGGCACATGAAAGGCACTCCAGATCCATTTTAAATGATTTCTAAATGAATAAATCAAAGGCTTATTTGCATCTTTTTTTTAAAGGGGGTATAGGGGATTGAACTCAGGAGCACCTGACCAATGAGCCACATTCCCAATCCTATTTGGTATTTTATTTAGAGACAGGGTCTAAATGAGTTGCTTAGCGCCTCACTTTTGCTGAGACTGGCTTTAAACTTGTGATTCTCCTGCCTCAGCTTCCCAGGAAGCTGCCAGGATTACAGATGTGCACCACCCTGCCCAATTCATATGCATCTTTACAACAAAAGTTCCAGCAGGTTTTTCTTTATTTCATATTCATGATCCTCTCCTATAGAAAGACATTATATACACATCTAATAATTACACTTGGTGCTCTGAAGTTCTGATGATATTCAAACATCACGTACCATTATAGCAGTCATTACTTCTCTGCTTCATTGAAGTTAGGTGTGACCACGTCTCCTTCTTGGAAAAATGAAATGTGCATGTGTGAGCAGAACTGTGAGTGTGCATTTGAACATATGTGTGAGCAGAACTGCAAGTGTGCATTTATACTTTTACAACAATAAAATTGGGTACTAGACAGTGGGTAATGCCTTGCTCAGTGTCACACAAGTGGTTCATGGTAGGCATATAAGTATTGTCTAATATTCTCATCTATTTACTCAGTGTCATTTCTGCCACATTTAACTGTATTTCATATCCTTGCCAGTTCTTCAACCATAAGCCATGGCATTGAAAATTTCACCAGCACACACACTGTTATATTGAAGCTGAACATAAAAATTTAAACCTCTGTTAAAAGTTATGTTACAAGAGTCTACAAGATTAGCCATTGTTACTCATTCAGATTAATAGAATTGTTCAGTGATAGTAATATACAGAGTTCAAGGGATGAAATAAGAATTAGGAACACTTGATAAAGGGAGACTGGAAATCATAGAATGGTCTAGAGAATAGGAAGAATTGATCTCCCAGGGAGTTTCCAGCAGGGTCTTTGGGAGGAGGGGCTGAGGACCCTGGGGTCTAAGAAATGAGATCAACTTAACAGAAAGTTATGGGGCAATAAGGTGAGGAAGGGCCAGAAGACCCTACTGACAGGCTAAATATGGTACTTAATTCCAAGCTTTAATAAAAATTAAATCACTTATAATTAGCTAAGTAAATTCACTAAAATTATTATTGTATGTCTGGCGTTGAATTCCACTATCTTCCTTTTATTGTTATCATGCATTCTTTTAATCAACTTTTTTTTTTTTTTTTTTTTACAAATCTCTCTTTCCAACTCACAGTAAAACACTAAGTCTATTATGAGATGCTTTCAGTGATTAGCAGGGGGCAAGAGGCTGAATTTCTAAAAGGGCACATGATTTCATTCTTCTATGTTTTTCTTTAAGTTTAAAAAACATTTTGTCTACCATAGTTGACTAGACACAAAATTTGAGTGACATTAGGTATCTTAAAACAAGTAACAAATTTTTCTTAGTCTATTATTTATTTATTTATTGAATTTTCCACATATTTATGTTGGGAATAAAGATCCCAAAAGTCATGAAGAAATCTTAGGATATAGTTTATTACAATGATATATATTATGTGAAAACCTAGGATGTGGAGGAAATGCATATTGACATATACTCCTGCTCCAACATAATTTCAAGACTACTTGAAGAGAGAAATTTGTTGTTTCATTTATGTCCCTGAAGGTGGCAGTGATGATACTAAAACTTTCTTAATTTGTGCATTGTACCTGTAAGGGTTAATCTGAGAGAAGTGGCCATTTCCTTTGATACCAGGGGACACTGTCCTATTCTCAGAGTGTGATCTGGTAGAAGGGAGTGGAATTTGTAGAAACCGGTCTGATCTGGATTATCTGTCTCTCCATCGCGCCAGCTCCCATAGTTTTAATTAAACACAGTGCATAGCAATCTCTTATACTTAATAAAGCAGTTATTGCATTTCTGATTTCCTTCCAAGGATTAATAAACTTCTTCTCTAGGCTCTACTTTAGCAACAAGAATGCTGTGTAGGAGTTTTGAGAATAGGAAGCAAAATACAGTAAGTCAATGAAATGAAAAGTCAACAGAAGAAATGGCTACAACAAAATGAACCAATACTTAAACAATAGTGTATTACCAGTAAATGTGACCAATATTATACATGCCAGGAGAAGACCAGAATAAGTCAATGCACTTCCACCAAAATGTAGGACTCTAATATACTGAAAAGTTTTGCAGTCACATGAGGCTAAGGTATAAAACTGCGCTCTCAGCATTGTTGTAGTAACTTGTGACCATAACTTTCTCTGAAACTTGTTTTATTTTTCCATTGTAGACCAAGATTAATGATACCTAAATAAGTAGATGAGTAAAGAGCTAAAAAAGGGACATGCCCCCAATATTTAATCTCCCTATTTAAATCTGCCTAAGAACTGACAACTTTTTCTGAAATATTTTGCCAGAAACATTCCTATTTACTCAATCAATATTATTTGAAAATAAAGAGAATAATGATTAGAATCCCATCAGGTGAAATTTATCTAAAAATTTCAATCACAAATACTTTCTTTCTCTTTTCAAATGTAATGAGAATAAACCTAAGAAACCACAGGGATGTTTGCCAAGGAATGAATCAATAAGTCACCACAGAATGTTGATACTGTGCTTAGCACAGTCCTTGGCACAAGCTAAGCATTCAATAATTACTTGTTGAATATGAAATTCAGTGGCTGAGTAATCACTTCTTATTTTGTTCAGTCCAAGTGGAAAAGCTGTTATAGAGCTGAGGGACTGGTTCAAATCACTCAACTTAGTGGTGTTTGGGATAGAACTAGCCCTCAGTGCTCTCCTCCCAGTTGCATGGCAGCTCCGTGCCATGGCTGCTGAGCACTCTACATTATAAAAGGATGGAAGGATTTCTTTCTCTTTCCAAATTGTTAGGCTTAAAAATACAAATGTATTTTTATATGCTATCTTTGCTTAACACAGTGTGACATTTTGGATGTGATGCAAAGGTAGTGAAAGACATCATCGACTTCAAAGTATTTTCATCCATTTGGCAAGAGAACAACAAAGAGAATAGTAGAGAAAAGTTGGGATTTTTTTCCTTTCTTTTTTTTTAATATTGGCAGAAACTATAAGCATATAGTGATTTTAGTATGGGCTGTATATGATTGGAAATCATGATTTAGCTAAGGAGAAAAGGAGGCACTCTTACCCTGTCTTGTTCAGAAAGGAAGTCATACATGGTATACTTGATAACTGAAAGTACTGATCAGCTGGAGCAAATCTTATAGGATTTCTTTTGTTTATTTATTTTTCATTAGGAACACCCATATTTGACAGCAGTAGACATCACTCAGGTAATTATGAAAACTAATTGAGATGATGCGTGCAGAGTACTGAGAACAGTGCCTGGAATTTAAGAAAATCTCAACGAAAACTAGTTGGCATGAATATTTTACCTTTATTGGTGGCAGAAAGGAAAAGGAAAGGCAGTGTAGTTGCTTATGATACCAAATTAGTCAAATCTAAGTCACAAGGAATATGAGCTCAATAATCTTTAAGTGCTGGGGCCTCTTTCAGTCTAATCGTTGTTACCAGTAGGAGTAGATGATGGCAAGCATTCAGTATATTTTTGGTGACTGTGACCATATCAATGGATCACTCAATAGACCAGCAAGGACCAATAGATATTTGCCTTCAAATCATTAATATAATCAATTTTCATTTACCACCTCAGCTTATCCTCCTGGAAAATTACCCTTTGCTACCTATTCAAACCATTCCTAAACTCCAATTCAGATAATTTCAAGGCAGACCTGGTTAGACTATGATTAACTCGACCTTTAAAGACTGTGCGCTTTACATGCACAGGGTCATGTATCCAGTCTCAAGTACATTCTCAGTGCCATTTGTTTGTACATGCTGTGCCCTTGGGTCATCTCTGTTCATGGTCAAAAGAAATAGAATCTGAAATTTTTTCCTTATTGTTTTTTCTTAAAGTTCCTATATTGTTGAAAAATATGGGGTTCTATACTTTTTAGCTAATATATATGTAATGCTAACCTTAAATTTTCTGAAACAACATTTTCAACCTTCACTTTAAAATAGTATTCTATTGCCTTCTTCCAGTATAATAGATTGACATTTCTATTTAATAATCCAATTGTACATGAGGGAGTTGGATTTAACCAGTTGTTGAAGCTAGGCAATGACAAAGAGGGAATGATTTATGCACAGAATGATGATTGACATGAGTATAAAGTAAAAAAAAAATAAAAAAACTGATGAACATAATACCTAAAAGCCTTGGAAGTAGCTATCACCTAGTAGGGGTAGAAGATAACATAATTGAAAAAGCATGTTTTAAGGGAACAAAAAGTCTTTACGGAGACAAAAGGCAATGGTTTGTTAGTGATGATGTGGAATAAAAAGTATACTCAGAACATTTCCAAACTAAGAGATATAAGAACTAGAAGGAACAACTCAAATTCCACTTGAGTGAGTTTCAGGGAACAATGTGTACAGGAGAGTCAGGTGCCTGTTAGAGCAGAAAGATGAAAGGGATATCTTCCAAAGCATTTAAGAATAGAGGGAGCTCTTACTAATGGTTGACCTTGAGTTCTTGGATGAATTATGAAAACATTTAGATTAGTCATCAAAAAGTGAGGATTGATTGAATGGAGGTAGAGTCTGTTGAAGACTAAGGGTACCTAGCATTTCCTGGTATTGAAAATAATAAGGATGAAGGTGCAAGTTTCATCTTGAGTCAGGAGGTAAAAGATGTCTGAACACACAGGTTTCTTTATTATTTCTGTCATATAGGCCTTGAGGACAGCAGAGAAAAAGTCTAAAATAAATATATGAATTGAAATATGTCACTCTGATGAATAAAATGCTTTTTAAAATCACATATGAATATATTTATATTATCAAGATCATACCATGTATAATATTCTATTTGGCTTTTATAACTTCTACTTTATATATCATAAGTGTGCCATTAATTATTCTTCTCAACCATGATTTTAAAAATGGCTGTGTGTGTATATAGAGTAATTCATTTAAATACCCCCTTATTGTTGGAGAGGTGTTTCCATAAATATAGAAACTATAAATTTTACCCAAGCAATATGTCACTGAAAACACATTTAGAAATGGAGTTATGAACACTCGGGAAGGTGCCAGTATTTACTGTCAAATTTAAATAAGTATATTAGATTTAAGACTCTTTAGAGGCAAAAGAATTGAAATGAGATCACAGAAGTAGAACTCAGAATGGTTAGAGGTTAGTCAGTTCTCTGACTCCTTTTGGAGCCAAATTTACCTTTAGGTCTAAGGATAATTATTCCAGAGAAAATGAACCTCAAATTCTATAAAGATGATCCCAGAGATAGTGAGACAGGCCAGAATGAATCAGCTGCCTTGAGAGTTGAAGATCCTGACTTCTCAAGTTTGCTGAGGGTCTTTGAAATGCAAACAAGTGTTATGCTGGGGGAGCATTGCTGTATCATCCCCATCTCTGGGGGCACATGGGTTTGCTCTGGACTACTATCTGCTATTATCATTCTATAGCATGTTCTAGTTTTTGGTTTTGAATGTGTATTAACCCTTGAGGATATTAGGATACTATTTAATGCTTGGGAAGGAATGAGTATCTTGTGTTCCAGTAAGCTTTTTATGAAAGCTTATCTTTAAGCCTCTACTCCTCAATCTTTAGGCTATCTTGGACAGAATTATTTAACCATACATAAGATTATTGCAGCTAGGTAAAATTTAGTGAACATACATTCCATAAATTATATCTGCATTCGAATTAGACCCTCTTTATTTTGGTGTTAAATTAATGATATTGTGGAAAACATGTCACCTTCACATGTTATCAATAAACCACTGGTTTTTAATCAGAGGTAATTTTTTTTCTCTGCTCCCAAGGAGACATTTGGCAATGTCTGTAGCATTATTGGTTGTTACAATTCAAGGAGGGTGCTACTTTCATCTGGTTGGTAGAGGCCAGGGCTGCTGCTGAACATGCTAAAATACTCAGGAATCCAAAATGTCCAGCCTAAAATGTCAATAGTGCTGCAATTGAGAAACCGTCCAATACGTAGTCCTGTGTGACAGCTAGTGGTCAATCAGGTTCTACTCTCACTTTAGTTCACCAACAATATCAGGAAATCTTAAGCATTCTCAGTAGGTATTGTAATGTCATGGTCTTCATTTAAGACTTCTTATACATTAATAAATACACATTGTGCTCTTATTTATAGTGGATTCCTTTCTCATAATCATAAGTTAGGAGATGAGTTCTGTCCTAAACTCTCCACTCTTAAAATACATTCCAAAGATTGAGAAAAAGAAACATGTTCCTTTCCCATGATTTCTAAAACAGACTTTTTTTTTTTTTTCCCTCTTTGAAATAGCGACATGTCTACCAGCAAAGGCTATTTTATGACTCAAGGAAGAACAGTCAGATTCACAGCTGGAAGCAGAAGGCTTTCCTTGGTTGGATCTTTTCTAATAAATTGTGCTAAGTCCTTTCCAGGGCAAAAAAATAGTTAAAGTAGTGGAAACAGCTGGTCTCTGGCTGGCAGGGGAGAAGGAGAGCCCAAAACAACACTCACTTCTCAATCTTCCTGTCCCCTCTTATTTTCTTTCTTTCTGTCATCTCCTGGGGCTCTTAATGCCCAGGTTGGCTGGAAATTAGTGATGTCTTGACCAGAAATATCAAGATAAAATCCAGCCTCTTTATAGACACCCCACAAAGCATTTCATTATCTTGCTTCTCTCACTTCTCATCTGCATGGGCTCCAAGCACAATTCTTAAAAGCAATGACTCGCAAATTTGAGTAGACTCTGAAATAAAAATGGATGGATATTAACATAAAGATTTGTGAAACTATCTCTCCAATATTCTAACTCTGGTATAGAGTATTTGTATCTATGTATCTATCTAGAAGGAAGAGAGGGAGGGCGGGGAAACAGCCCAATGAGCATCACCACAGAGGAGCCAATCAGTTGGCAGCTAGAAGTTTGCTGGGGCCCCTTCGCTGTGGCTCTCAACAGTATAGAGTATTTGTATCTATGTATCTATCTACAAATTAACAAATTCCTTAAGTAATTCTGATACAACCCTGTGGGAATTCAAAATCCATTGCTTAACTATGGCAGAACTTTCCAAAATTCTCTCCTTAGTGTACTCTTCTCCCTTTGCCTACACTGTGCTTCCAACCTTTGTGGAATTTTCCTTGACCTTTCAGAGTAATTTAAACACTTCCATTTCTGTGTCTCTACAGCTATCACTTACATGTCTATTGTTTAAGCAAGTCATAATAATGTGCAACAATTCATTGTGCTATATTCTTCTCCTCTTTTAATTTTGAGCTCCTTGGGGAACAAACACTTGTTGAAAGAATCAATACAAATAATATGATTTATACTTAAATAGCACCACACTGAAATCCTGTTACAGCTAGTAACTGCAATGAATTTTTAAAGAAATTCTAAAAGTAAACTAAACTTTTAGTCATTTATAAACCACTTTGTTTTTTATTGTTTTCACAAAACATAAGTAACCATTAAAATTTACAGAGGAATTTGAATATATGAGGAAATACATAGGCAATAATTATAATAAAAATAATATTAAGTCAAGCAAGTTATACTTAATAGTAATATTAAGTAAAATATTAAATATTAATATAATTATTAATTATGCTGTAATAATAGTAATGATTAATAATAATAGTAATGTAAAGTAAAAATATATGAGTATGCAAAATGTCACATTCATATATGTATCTATATCAATGACTAAATTACTAAAATTACACTGAGACTAATTAAAATTAAGATTATTTTATGTATAATAAAACAAATATAATTTTATTTATTTATTCATTTATTTTTGGTACTGGGATTGAACCCAGGGGTGTTTAAACACTAAGCCACATCCCCAGCCCTTTTTTTGTATTTTATTTAGAGACAGGGTCTCACTAGGTTGCTTAGGGCCTCACTAAGTTGCTTAGGGCTTCACTAAATTGCTGAAGCTGGCTTTGAACTTGCAATCCTTCCGCTTTAGCCCCCCACCAGCAGGCTGGGATTACAAGAGTGCACCATCACACATGGCAATACAAATATAATTTTAAAAGAAGAGGTTTAAGGGCTTTTTATCTCTTCCTTTTACTTAGCACTTTTACTTAGAAAGTGTGTAAGAACTTCTCATCTCTTTGAAATCGTTTTGGCCAGTAAATAGGTATTTTGTCAATTTTGTGACCCATTAAGGTCTTTCTAAAGGACCTGGGAGCCTTTTCTTTGAAGCAAACATTAAGAGAGGTAGTGCATCTATTCCCATTTTTTTTTTTTTTTTTTTGTGGAAAGGTAGGAGTCTAACTTGTGATCACCTTGCTCCAAATTGCAAAACCACCTCTAGTCACATAGAGATGAGGAATTTGCTTTTACTCTGCCTTAAGCTAACTAGCTAACAAATGGTCACACCAACAAGTCAAGTTAGGATGAATTATGTATAACAATTGGACCTGTCAAGTTCTTTTGCTAGAGTGCTAATAAAAATGTGTTCTTAAGAACAAATATGAATGGATTGTGTCTGCATGGCTATCTGAAAGGATGAGATTTCTTTCTGATTTTCTAATAACTTAGTAGATTCACTCTGATGCATATTGTATTTTTGTTTAGTGTTTATTTGTTAATATACATTTTTTTCCTTTACTATATTTGTGGAGAGGATTTCTTGGTTGGGAAAAATTTGGCTTTAATTACATTTCCCCAACAGTATGTCTGTTTAATTCACAAATGTTCTATAGTGAATCATATATTTAAACTTAAATTTTAGAAATTTCCTTAGAATATTCTTGCCATATGCCAATAAATTTATGAACTAGAAGATATCAAGAGAAAGGAATTGTGGTGGGCAAGGGGAGATAGAAACTATATGTGGGCAATGGGATGTTTGACATTTATTTAATACATTTTGTTGAGTGCTAAGTAAGTTTAATGTTTGGAAATGTGAAGATAATAATTAAAATCATGTGCTCACCTCAGTCCATCACTGCATGATGTACAATGTAATGGCATTAATTCACATGCAAAATGTCATGCAACCATCATAACATCATCTATTTTCAAAATGTTTTCATCCTTCAAACTGAAACTTCAAACCCATTAAGAAATAATTTTTCATTCCCTCCCTCCTTATCTTCTCCTTAACCACTACTGTATTTTCTGTGTATTAATTTACCTATTCTTTATGATTTTATATAAATAAACCAAACAGTACTTATGCTTTTGTGTCTGGTTTAATTCACTTAAACACAATGTCTTCAAGGTTTATCAATGTTGTGGCATATATTGGGATTTCATTTCTTTTTATGGCTGGATAACATTGTATGACTATACCACATTTTATTTTTCCATTCATTCTTCAATGGATACTTAAGTTGCTGTCAACTTTTGAATATTGTGAATAATGGTACATTGAACATTTGAATACATGTATTTTATTCTTTTTTTATTCTTTTATATATAAATCTATGAGTGGAATTGCTAGGTCATATAGTATTTCTTTGCTTAATTTTCTGAGGAACTATCAAATTGTTTTCTACAGTAGCTGAACAATTTTGCATTCCTATAAGCAACATATGAGCATTTCAATTTTCCCAAACCCATGCCATTATTTATTTTTAGCCATTGCTTTTTTATTATATCCATCAGTGTGTGTGTGAAATGCTTAAAATCAAATCAACAGAATCAAATTGTCCTCTATGACATTTCCCAATGACTAATGATGTTGAGTTTTGTCCCATCTGCTTTGGGTCATTTGTATATCTTCTTTGAAGGAATTTCTATCCAAGTCCTGTGTCAAATATTAAAATTGCTTTGTTCATTTCTTGTTAGGTATAGGTGTTCCTTGTTTATTCTGTATGAAAATTCCTATCAGAAACATGATTGGCAAGCCAACCAGTGCAAAAAAATCACCATTTAGTTAATTTCTGTCTTTCCCTTCCCTCCTAGATAATGACTTGAATGCTATTTTCTTATTATATCCAAGTATCCAAAATATTATCTCTTCAATACCATAAGACTTCCAAAAGTTCAACTCAGCTTCTTAGCTGCTGGCCATTCAGCTTCTTGGTTCTGTGCCACTTCCACATTGGCACAATCCTCAAGGAGAAAAACTGTGAGAGTAGCTAACTTCAGTGAGATTTTCTTCTCTTCAGTCTCTTGACCTTTCAAGATCTTGATGCTTTGGTCATACCTGGATATCTGCAAACACACACCCCCACCACACACACACACACACACACACACACACACGCCTTATTTGTTATTCCTGTTATTCTCAATGGTCACCAAACCTAATACCTTATAATATGTGCTTTATTTTGTTCATTTCTTTGCAACAGTCCTTTGAATTAATGATATTTATTTTTACCAGGTCTGCATTGCTGAATTTATGTTTTCAAGTTTCTGTTGTTCAAACGATGTTGCTCTGTTTAACCAAGTTATTTCCCAAGTGTAAGTAAATTTATACCTTTGAAAAATAGCATCAAATTGCCCTCCACTGAGCTCCTAACAATTTTACTCCTACCATCTCCAAGTGACAATGCCTGTTCCATCACTTCCTTGAACATAGAATGTGGATTCTCATTGTTTTCAATATTTATCAATCTGATGGGTAAAAATTTTGCCTCAGTACAATGATATATCTAATAAACTCTGCATATAATGTAATGTAAAAATATATTCAAAGGCTACACAATATTCCCTACATGCTAGGCACATTTCTAAGTACTTTATAGTTTTTAACTTTTTAAATTTCAGGCTCATCTTTAGGCAAGCATCAGTTTATTCTTTTAGAGATGAAAAACGGAGACAAAAAGATGGAGTAACATTCCATCCTTAGGAGTAAAAGCAGAATTGAAAAACAGAAGTTTGACTTCAGTGTTTGTACTCTTGTATGGTAACAGGAACTTAGTCAATAATTCCAGGTATAATTACAAGATAAGATTATTTTCTCTAAAATAAAAATAAGGCACACATAGCAATTTATATTCACTCTTCATTTGGGAATCAAATATGTTCCTAGAACCCATAAAACACCCATATTTTATTCATTCCTAGGGCTACCATAAAACTTACCACAAGTTGGATAAGTTAAAATAATAGAAATTTGTTCCCTGGCAGTTTTAGGGGCCAGAAGTCTGATGTCAAACTGTCCTCAGCAGGGTCACAACCTCTCTGACGGCTCTAGGGAAGAGAATGCACCAGGCTACCTTCAACTCAGATGACTGTGGGCATACTTGATTATGGTGACTAACTATAATTGCTTCCTCTGTGGTCACAAGCTTCCTCTTCTGCATGTCTCTTCCTCTGTGTGTCTCTTCTCTTCTCCCTCTGCCTCTCCTTTAAAAGGAAAACTGTGATTGACTTAAAATCTAGCCAGATTATTCATGATCAGCTCCTCCTGTTGAGATCATTAACTTAATCATGTCTTCTACAACAGAAGGTACTTTCCACTCTTAGTATCAGGTGATGTTCATGGATTCTGGGGATTAGAAGAACCTGGAAATCTGAAAAAAATATTTTGAGAGGCCACTTTCATCCTACTGCACACATTTTTCATTCATCTGAAGTGGATTTAACACATTCATTTCATTCATGGACTATCCATTCTTTCAAAAGTAGTCATTAAGGGTGTGCCAGGTGGCAGACACTGGTCAGAGAAAAGGGTAACAAATGGAAAAGAACCAACTCTATCTTCATGTGCTCATGAAGGTTGAGAGAACCCCAAAATGTAGAAGTAAGTAAGCATATAGAATATCATTGGGTGGTAAATGCTATGAAACAAAATAGAGCAGAGGAGGGGAGAGGAAGTGCTGTGCGGAGTGTGACTGGGATGTTGAATGTGGTAGCATGGGAAGGCCATCTAAAAATCACCATGGGTAGCAGGACAGATGTCTTCTCAAAACATCAGCTTAGTCCCCAGGACCACCTTACTTGCAGTCTTTCCTGATATGATTTAGCTATGTGTCTAGAGGTGGGGAGTTTATCCTGTGTGATCTGGGTGGGCAGGAAATGTTGTAATTAGTGTCTTTATAATACTGAAAGATTTTATGTCAACAGAAGAGAGGACAACGTGACCACGGATGCAGAGATGGGCATGGTGCAGCCAGAAATCCAACTTCCAACAGAAGACGAGGAAAAGTGAGAAACTGAACGATTCCCCTTAGAGCCGCCAGAGGAGGTGCGGTCTTATTAACATCTTGATTCAGGCCCAGTGAAACATATTTCAGACTTCTATTCTCCACAACAATGAGAAAGTGACTTTCTGTTATTATAAGCCACCAAATTTGTGTCAATTTTCTATAGGCGTCACAAGAAACTACAACAATATAGCACCAATTACTAAAGGAGATATGGAGCAAGCCATGCATTTATCTGGGAAATGGGGATGCCAGGCAGAGGGAACCGTCAATGTGGAAGTGTATGCCTGACAGAAACATTAAGGCAGCCATTGAGATTGGGGTTTAGTGGGCAGAGAGAGTTGATAGGAGATAAATTCAGATAGATCAGAGGACTTAAGGACTCAGGGTGATGTTCATTTTTACTCCTGTGAGGTGGGAAGTCACTGAAGTGTCTCAAATAGAGGAATGATAAGATGTGACTCTTCATTTGAGCAGTTCTAAATTTCTACCAAAAGGAACCAAAGCATTCTGCCTGTGGTATTTATAATAAATTATAGGGGACTAATGGCAGTAACAAGAAACCAATTAGGAAATTATTGATTATTAGGCCACTAGTGAGGAGTCTGAAGTTTAAAAAACATGGCTGTGTTGGATAAATACTACTGAGTGTTCTAATACTGAAAAAGTGCTTATAAACATTTTAGAATAATAGATAGGATCTTATGTATGAGTTAGTTCAACTTCTTTCATGGGACTGTTAGTTTTCTTAATAGGGAATACTTTATATAATGAGAGGTGATAGCATTTCATCAAAAGGCAACTACAAAGGCTTTAGCTATCATCAACTCTGATTAATACTAGAGGCTTTGCAAATGGATGTGAGCAGATTTTTTTTTAGTAGAGAATTTAGGAGTTTTTAAAATTACTATAGTGGATAAACCCATAAATCATGTGTGAATTTAGTTGTATTCACCATATGTGCATGGATAAACTATGTTAAGACTTTCCACTATTTCTTGCACGAATTAATCAAGTCAGAAAAGATTTTTACTCCTTAGTATTCAGCCTTCCATTGAAGGCATGGTTCTAATGTAGTTTTAAGTTAGAATATTCTTAGTGGCTGCTTCAAATATTAGATTAACTGAATCCTGTCTTCAAAATATTGTTGGGTGGGAGAATCTTTTATTCAAGAGTGGTTGTTTCATCATTAAAAAACAGAGCTGGGACTTCATCAAGCTGACAGGAACAGAATGTATAAGTGTTTTGTCTCTGCTTATTAACAAGGGTAGAATATGCAGAATATGCAGAATTTAGTCTCTTTTGTTTTCATTTAGAATCTGGCAGTGTGCTTGTGACTGATTCGTATTTCTCAGTTTGGGTTCAAAAAAGTATTTATGTGAGGGTTTCAGAGCAAAAATTCCATTGGGGAACATATATAGCCACGTTTGAATGGAAGGGGTTTATTCCCTTCAGTTCAAATATGCAGGTTCATATTTTAATTTTTTTCCCTTTGTTATGTAGATCTTAACTAATGTTTCATCTGTTATCTTAAAAGAGGATCATTCTGATCACCATCTGTTTATTTTAAGGCACATTTTGTGCAAAACTTCAACAAAAGGTAGATTGCTTCTTAATAAAACACAGTCTTCATACAGTACTTTATGAAAGACAAAATTTTACAGTAGAGATAAACCTACCTCATCTTACATCAGAGATGGCAGGGGTATAAAAAGAATAAATACATCATCAAACTTAAAAAATTTGTAGAGAAAGTGTAGCAAAACATTTATTCTTATTATCATATTATAAGATCAATACAGAATATTAGCTGTAATATTCCAAAACACTGATAAAATTAATTCTATAGTCCAGGTATATTGAATCACTTTGAATATTTTCAGATTCCAGAAGAGGTTAATTCTAATGCTTCTGCAATCCTTCTGGTTTTATACACTTGGATTTCAGATGTGAGGTCGATGAAAGAATGTGCAAGTATATATTCTCTGCGTTATATTCTTGACATGCAGAATGAATTCCACCAGTCTTTCTTCATTCTAGCAAGGGGTTCCTTATAAATCTATATTATTATTAGTTCTGTTTTAAATTTAGTGATATTATACATTAATAATCCTAATAATGGACATCATTCACAGATTATTTCATTTGTCTATATAGATTGTTTAATCCATATGATTACCCCAGACTAGGTATTATTTCTATATAATGAAATTCTAGTCAAGACTGCATACCTGACTTGCTGGGCCCCCACAGCTAGAAAGTAGCTCAGCCAGAGCTGCAACTGATCCTGTTTGACTTGTGTGTCTGTGTTCTTTTCATTAAGCTGCACTCTTAATTGAAATAACCCAGAGAAGTAGAGAAGTTTGCTATGTTAATAATTCATACATGAAGAAAGTGAGTTCTTGTCTGAAATGACAGAGGTAGTTAATAGTAGGACTGACCTTCAACTAGGCTTCTCTGAGTGGTACTCCTTCCTGGGAACCTATCAATCACCCAGTTTATGATGTATATGTTTTCTTTTCTTACCATCTCAAAGTAAGCACCCTGAAAACTCTTCCCTTTAATTCCCACGCATGAATGCTTATAAACAAAATGACTTTCAAATCTCTGATTATATAGGATAATCTCTACAGTTCACTTTTTTCCTCATTTTTATTTTCTTAAGCTGTGCATATTTGAGAAAATCCATTAGACAAATACATCAAGTAAAGAAACTTTAATCCAGTTGCTTAAAACAGATTTTTATTGAACAAAGGAGAACATTGGCTCTATCAAACTTTTATTTCACTTTATTGTGAATTCTCTAAAAATGTCCTTAATTTCCTTAAGGAAATTGACTTACAGATGGCCTATTTTTCTTTATGTCATCATGAATAGTTAAGAAGATGCATTGGTGTCTTGTCTAGAGGGCTGTCCAACGTTAAAAGCAAACTGCATCTCACTTAGAGTATACAAACACACAGTCTACCAAAGTGTTCACCACAATACTTTCTTATAATGAAACTGACAACCACAGCCTAATTTCTCATAATCAAGATTAAGTTTATTGCTTTATGGAAATTCATATAAATTAATTTTTTTCTGGTATTTAGTTGATGAAAGAAGGTGAATTAGGAAGAGGGGGAGAAGAGAGGAAAGAGAGAAAAAGGACAAGTAGAGGAGAAAGAGAAGTACAAGGAAAGATAAACACCCCTATACAGGTAGGCACATGTGAATATAAGCAATATTTTTAGCTAAACTAATACATGCATATACATTTTATATGTTATGTAAATCTATGTGTGTATCTATCTGTATGTGCTAACATAGTTTTGTGTTCTGGGAAACAAGATAACTTTAAGTCAGTCATCCATCATTATGGTAGGAAAAAATCCCAAGATAATCTCCAAGATTCCTGGTCTCAGTCAAACCTCCTCCCCTTGAGTGGGAATGGGATTTCTGAATATGATAGGATGTTACTGCTGTAGTTGCTTTAGTCTATAAAGCAAAGGGGAAAATTTTTGTAGATATGATGAAGGTCAGAATGCAGACTCTCCTAGGTGGGACGGACTTCATGGTAAAATTACTTTAAAATGTAAGAGATACTCTCTTCTTGGTGTTAAAGAAGAAAAGCATGGTGTTGTGAAAGGGTTTATTAGGGGGACACACATGGAAATTTGCTGAGACCATCCCCTGCCAACTGCCAGCCGGAAAGCAAGATCTTAGTTCTATAATTGAATGGAATGGAACTAAATTTTGACAACACCCACTTAGTCTGGTTAGGAACTCTGAACTCCAGAAGAGAATACCGTTCAGCTGGCATCTGGTTTGCAATTCTCTTAGACCTTTAGCAAAGGGCCCAACTAAGCTGTGCCTACATTCATTACCCACAGAAACATAAAAGATGTGTGTTTTTTAAATTACTACATTTGTAGTAACTTGTTACATACCATTAAAAACAGGAATGCAATAATTTAGTTAAAAGTAACATATGCCACCAATTCTTAGAAACACACACATGCTTTCTACAATCTACCTGAGGTAGATATATTTCAGAGCCTTTCAGTTCTAAAGCTCTTGGTTCATGATCTTCAGAAGCACAAGGCTCATAACCACAAATGCCTGTAGGTTTCATGTTGAAACATAAAATGTGAAGCCTCAGGTCCTGCAGTTACACATCAGGAGCTGAACTTCTTCCATTGCTCCTCCATGGGCACACTGCCTGATTAGTTACAGTTTTTGAGAACAGTTTCAGAGCTCAATTCATTTTCTAATATTTAATAAGTCCTAAATTAACATGTACATAGGAGTGAGAGCTAGGTACTGTTTGTGCTAATACGTGGTTTTTCCTCTTTATTCTCTGGTCATACCCCACCCCCATTTTTTTTTCTTGGGATACTGAAATTGAACCCAGGACATCACACTTTAGGCAATCACTGGGCTACACATAAAGCCCTTTTCATTTTGTTTTGAGACAGGTTCTTACTAAGCTGCCCAGGCTGGCCTTGAACTTGGGGTTCTGCTGTCTCAGCCTCCCAATTAGTCAGAATTACAGGCATGTACCACCACACTTAGTTCCAGTATTTTATTTTACAGAATCATGTTTATATAAGTACTGGATCTGAAAGTCCTCTTATATTAATTAATCTGTGAGCATATTATTTATTACTCTTCCAGGAGGATGCTGGTGCATTAAAAGGCAGAGGGACCACAATTTCAATTTTTTTTCCCAATAGAGTAAGACTTTAAAAGTATCTATTAAGCAAATAGATTGCATTTAAAATGTTTAGGAAGATATGGTATGTATGGATTTTCACTTCTTTGGATTTTGTTGTTGTTGTTGTTTTATTAAGGTGTACAAATCCATAGAACTTATTCCCTGGGCTTTATTGCTCTGATAAGTGATTTTGAGCACTTCTTCTCTTTATAAAATGTTCACCACATGGTTATTAGGAACCCCAAATATATTGCATTCCTTGAATCTAACTTATCTTCCCCCTTTACATCTCTTTGTCCCTGCTATTGCCCATAAGGATAAAGGATGGTGAAAGAAGATACCACAAAATTAAGAGAAAGTTTGAGAAGGATATAAATAAATACAGAAATAAACAAATAAAAACATAGAAGTAGAAATATTGTTTTAAAGGAAGAAAAGAAAGAGTAATTTAGGAAACTGATGACAGAAACAGGAAATTAGATCATGCCATTTGTACCTAGGAACATATCACCCCAAGGAAGTTTTACTTCTGTGTTCTGGCTTCTGTTTAATGAGATAATATAGAGAAAAATTACTTTCTGTGCATAGACTGGATAGATATTTCCTGATAGTCTATGCTATGACTTAGTCCTTGAATCAAAGCTTTCCATTATATTTTGAAGAACTGGGGAGAGGAAAGGAACAGAATTATTCAGAGTCATTTAGATATCTCAGACTTATTTAAGGGGAATTCATAAAATGACCACTAAGATAATTGTTATTCTTGACCCAGAGACCCTATCACGCTGCTGCCTCCTGAGAGGGCTTGAAGGTCGTCTCATTGTTCATTTATTCCATCACTAAACTCTCAGAGCTTGGAGGATGATCATTTGTGACTATTTCAGATTTGTGCCAAGAATTTTAAGTTCTGTTGATTAGAATCTGTGAGAGGGCTGGGGATGTGGCTCAGTAGTAGAACACTTGACTAGCATATGTTAGGACAAGAGTTCAATCTTCAATGCTGCAAAAACAAAACAAATAAGAATCCCGTGGACAGCTGCTAAAAATTCATATTCCTCGGTCTCATCCAAAACCAGGTTAACCTCAGAATTTCCAGGATAAATCCAGGCCATCAGCATTTTAAAAAAACATCCCAGGTTATTTTGCTGTCTTTTCAAAACAGAGAGATTCAATTTCTCTAGGTAACTCCTGCCTTCATCCCAGGGGAAGGAAATTGAATTTACCTAGGGAAATTGAATTTCTCTGTGGAAGGCCACAGCTTCTTTGTCTAGAAATTATGATCTTAGGTCCCCCATCAGAACTACTACATGGAGTGGTTCAATACAGCAAACCATTGGGAAATATTTGTTGGAAGTATGCTTTTTGGTTAAATTACTGATTGTGACAATTGAAATTATGAGGGTTTTTTTCCTTTTCTCTCTCTCTTCTTTCTTTCTTTCTTTCTTTCTTTCTTTCTTTCTTTCTTTCTTTCTTTCTTTCTTTCTTTCTTTCTTTCTTTCTTTCTTTCTTTCTTTCTTTCTTTCTTTCTTTCTTTCTTTCTTTCTTTCTTTCTTTCTTTCTTTCTTTCTTTCTTTCTTTCTTTCTGTGTGTGAGGGTACCAGGGATTGAACTCAGGGGCACTCAACCACTGAGACACAGTCCCAGCCCTATTTTGTATTTTATTTAGAGACAAGTTCTCACCGAGTTGCTTAGCACTTGCCATTACTGAGGCTGGCTTTGAACTTGTGATCCTCTTGCCTCTACCTCTCAAGCCACTGAGTGCCACTGCACCCAGCTTCTTTTTCTTTCTTTCTCTTTTTTTTTCCTTTTCTTTTCTGCCAAATGTTGGTCTATAATGGTCTATGCTTGAATTATGCATACTAGTAAAGACATATTGAAGAATGATAAGAATCAGCCTAGGCCATTTATGTCCTTAATTTGGTACAATAAATGTGTTTAAAACTTCTCTTCTTTCTTGGCAATGTGGCATTGGGTCTGGGCCACTCTTACAAAAAAGTCGACTATTCATTACAATGCGTCGGCTTCGTCTGTCTTACTCACTTACTCTGGGAAGTGTTTTCAGTTGGGTCTTTTCTATCAGCATTATAAACATGCCATTATTTCTTCCATCTTGAAACAAAGCAAAACTTCTCTTGATCTCTCAACATCTTCTCCTAGTAAGCTTCCCATTTCTCTAATCCTCTCTGTACCAAAACTTCTCCTAAAATTGTTTTTTCAACCTCCTCTTAGTTTTTGTCTCTTTTCTCCTGAACCAACTCATCCTTTCACAACTCCACTGAAGCTGTTCTTTTAGGTCACCAATGATTTACATTGTTTATTCCAATGATCTTACTGACATGTCAGCATTCAAGACAGACTTGATCTCTGAATCTTCCTTGGAATTCTTTCTTTATCTGTGATAGACCCAACCTGATCTTTTCTTAAAATTGGGAGCCATCTCACCACAAAGCCATGAAAAGATAATTTTGGCTTTACTATAAATTACTGCAAATTCTGAACCTGCTTGGAATGCCTGCCCATGCCTTGAACTCATCCATGCCTGGCTCTCTGACCAGATAGCAGCCCTCTCTGAAACTTTAGTGACGCCTCACAAATCTTGGCCTTCCCTGGCCAGATAACGGCCCTCTCTGAGGCTCTAATGACCTTCATAAATTCTGATGTTGGGGCCAGCAAAAATGTAAACTACCATTAGTGTTATGCTCATCAGAGTTCTGTTATCTGTAACCCCCCCTTTGTGTAACTTTCTGGGCTATAAAGCTGGGCTGCAGGAAAGATGCTGCTGCTGTCTTGTTCCTGCGGTTTTGGGTGGGAGAGGCAGCCCAACCGGTTGAAATAATAAGCTTGCTTTAATTTGATTTTAATTGGAGTCAGTGGTCTTTTCTTGCGTCCTGGTCTAACAATTTGGTTTCCAAGACCCATTCCATACTTGAACTTTTCCTCTTAACGTCCCTCATAACTATTTCCCAGGCTTCCTTGATTGCTCCTTTTCTCTTCTTCACCCTCTGAAGGTGGATGTGCCCCAGGACTCTGTAAAGAAACTCTGCTCTTTACAAGCATACTTTGGTGACTATATCTGGTGTCCTGACTTCAAACACTATTTTCATTCTGGTGATAACCACATTTATATTTATCACCTCACAGCCTGCAATGCTTCAATTCAAAATCTTGGTCTGCCTCTTCTCCTGAACCTGACTTCCCTTCAGTGTACTCGCTTTCTTTAAAAAGGCAACTACAGCCAGCGTGGTGGGTGGCACAGGCCTATAATCCCAAAGGCTGAGGCAGGAGGATTGAGAGTTCAAAGCCAGCCTCAGCAATGGCAAGGCATCAAGCAACTAAGTGAGACCCTGTCTTTAAATAAAATACAAAATAGGTCTAGGGATGTGGCTCAGTGGTTGGGTGTCCCTGAGTTCAATCCCTGCTGTACCCCCCTACCAAAAAAAAAAAAAAAAAAAATGCAACATCATCTTCCTGGTTCCCAGATGGAAAACATGGAGTCCTCCTTGGCTCCTGTAGTTCTTTCACATTCCACATTCATTCTGTTGGTCTAAAATTTTTGATTTTATATTCCAAATAAATCCAAACTCTAATGACTTTTTAGCTGACAATTGCTAAAGTCCTGGTACAAGTCACCATATTTTCTGGACCCCACAGACTCCTAGGTGTTCTTTCTCTGCCCTTCCTTCCTGCCTACTTTTAGCCTAGCAACCTAAGTGTTCTTTGACAATCTCTGTCAAACACATCTCTCCTCATCTCACTCATTGTAAAAGCCAACACCTAATAAATTTCTTACAAGGCCCCTAGCTCTTCTCCCCACACTCTTTCACTCCTGTAATTTCTCCCTGACCTTGACATTTCTTATCAGAGCATTCACTGGCCTGCCTCAGGGTTTTGCCCTTGCTCTTCCCTCTGCCTGGAATGCTCTCTCACAGATGCCCTTGTTTGTCTCACCTTTTCAGTGGAACCTTGCCTGGAAACTCTATTAACTGAAAACCTCCTCTTCTCTCCAGTATTCTTTATCCTTTTCCGTATTTTATTTTTCTCCACAGTAATTACCATCATCAGACATATGATTTATGTTTCTTTTCTATCTTTCTCAATTATCACATAAGCTTCATAAGGACATGGTTTATTCATCTTCTTGGTTTATTCATCTTATGTTTTTAGTACTTTGGACATTGCCTCATACTTTCTTTTCTTTTTTTTTTTTTTCATTTTTAGTTTTAGGGATTAAACCCAGGGATACGTTACCATGGAAATATGTTCCTGACCATTTTTTTTTATTTTTAAAAAGTTGCCTAGGCTGGCCTCAAATTGCCATCCTCCTGCTTCAGCCCCCCTGAGTGGCTAAGATTTCAGGTGTGCACCATTACATCCAGATGACTCACACTTTTAATAAAAATCTCTTTTAATGGAATACATCGCTTATACTGCACCATCAAAAGAACACTAGCACAACAATTTTCAGCCCTCATTTAATTAATCAGGGATATTATATTGATATTCATATTAGAATTTTTGAAAAATAAAATATGAGGAAATTCAGGAGCACACAGTTTTATTTTTTAAAAACACTTAGTCCACCTACTGGCAGTCCATAGAATCTCCATATTACCTTCATACCCTATTTTTAGTCACACAGAAGTGAGAAAAGTTTTCACAGAAGTATACCAACTAAGCTTTAAAGGAGTCCACAATGTTTCCTGAAATTCATAACTCTCATTTTCTGCTGTGCTTAACTTAAGGACCAGAATTATTATTACAGTTTTAAAAGTTTTGGTAATTTTTCCTAGAGATCATATTATAACCTATTTATTTATTTATTTATTTGTCTATTTATTTATTTATTTAGTGCACGTGTGAAAAAAAAATATCTAAATCCTTTCATCAAATCATACTCCCGGGATCCTGTTTCTGAGATTATTCTACCATGCTTTCTGGTGTCAGGTAAACTTACCATCAATATAAGAAATCATTGAAATATTTCTGAGATGGTTTTTCAATTTCCCAAGGTGACTGCATTTTCCTGGTTTTATATGAAAGGGGATATGGCCATAATATGGCTTCTGAGGGCAGCAGGAATGCTGAGGAGCAAGTTGGTCAGTGTTGATTTGCCAGGTGTAAGAAGAACTGATTTGCTGCTGCTGTTATCAGCATGTTCCCTGATTATTTCACGTGAGTGAGGCTTCATTTAGGTCATAGGGATGGTTTCATTTTGCTGGTAGAGTGGAGACATTAATACCTGACTGTGTAAACTTATGTCACTTATTATTGTATTCATGGGAGTTAGTGCAAGGTAGCAAGGTTGAAGGATGGCTTTCATTACAACTCCTCTTTCAGTTGTTGAAACTGTGACTTAAAGAACTTTCAACATTTAGTTTAAGTCAATAAACAGTTTATGAGTGGTAAATCTGAAGAAAATTAAGTTTTTGTGATTTCTTTTTGCTTGTAAATTACTAAAAATGCTATGTAAAGAATGCTAAACTTACCAAATTTACTTATTAAAGAGGAAGAGCTGGAGCAGCTAACTTGTGTCACTGTGCAGTATATAACTGCAACAAAGGACAGTCACTGCAAAAATTAATCACCTCCCCAGTCTTCCACTCTTAGCTTTATGAAGTGTGTGAAGGGAGCTATGAAAACAAAATTTCTTGTGAGTCTCTTCTTAATTTTCTCTTGTATTGATTCTTTAATGCTTCTTAGTGTCTAAAGATATCTTTAAGGTGCTATGGCATTGCTTGAATGACAGGGTTACCATGGAAAGCTAATATTTAATTCCATGTTGGTCAGAGTTTGTGAATAATAATAAACAATTTGTTTAAGATTTTTGGAATCTCTTCTCAGTAAGGTGTATTGGTTATGATGGCACATGGAGCTGTGTGAAATTGCAAACTATAATAGGAGTTTTTAACTCTGAATATTTGTTAACTGGAAGGAGCACATTTTTGAAACTCAGTTTTAGACCAGGAGGTCAGCTAAAGTAAGAATACTCTAATAAGAGTCATTGCTTTTAATATGTGAAGGCAAGTTTGGAAAAGTGAATAGAAATTATTGGCAGAAGCAAGAGCGAGTGGAGACCAGAGAAATTTCTGCATAAAAATGCAGGTCCAAGACTTTTTATATGTCTAATAAAACCACATTCACAAAATAGACTCATTACTTGTTAAATTAAAACACCTTGAGAGTCAACAAAAATAAAAGATGCATGTTTATTAATATATTGACTTCACCTGGAGAATGATATTGTAGAGGAGTCAGCCATGAGAGGGAAGCTTCCGGAAATAAAATTAATAATTGCATCACAAAGGTTGTTATTAAAACTCCAAAAAGACTGTGTGGAGCTTGATACATTGCCTCACAAATGAATTTTCTATGATAGCATTGATTTAAATGATTCATCACACACGAAAACATTTTTTGTTGCATCTTCAAATTATTTATATATCATTCATGAGAAAGTCAACATCTTTTGATTTCTAGGTAGCTTTTTACATAATAACATGATTTTGGCAACTGAGTACCCTGGATTTCATCTAATGACTTTAAGATTAATTTGGTTATCTTTACATTTCCTTCTGTAACATGGAACAGTGCATTTGCCCCTCTTTTTTAAAGACAGTATTTCAAAATTTAATACTGCATATGTTATGGTTCATTTTTAAACAGTGGCATTCCAATGATGAATAATTGGTTATAATGGAGTCTAACAGGAAAAAAAAACATTGTGCATTCCATTTAGGTTACACTGTTAATGCAAGAAGCAATACAGTCATCATAAAGTGTTTCCTTTATTTGTAAACACTATTTTTTCACTTGTGCCAAGTCTCAGAACTTGGAGGCAACATGAACCCCTCATCTCAAGTTGCCATTTTAAATAAGCATCATCTCTTAGAAACTGGAATTTTAGTCTTTTGAGTGGTAATCATTTCTATATTTCTTCCCTTTCTTGCCTTATTCTTTTATCTCATTTTTTTCTGATCCAAAATGACTAGCCCAAATTATCTTTTTCTCCTGAATTGTTGTCTTCTTACTTTCTTATTTTAATTGGCATTATTGTTCTCCTTCTTATCTAAGTACAAAACTTGAAAGTTGCTTTAATTTGTCCTATTTCCATGATTTTCCCCTCCTATGTGTGACCAGGATGGTCGAGTGTTATTAATTGACCTGTACCCAGCCTCCTGCATCTCTTGCTTTTTCCCTAATCTCTTTGGCTTCATCTTCTAGTTTGAGTTTTATGATATCATGTAACCTATTGTAATTTTCTCTAAATTGATTAGTTGTCTTAACTAGTTCCTCACCTCCAAATCTTTTTGTATCATAGGCTTAATATACCATTAATACCATTTTACACTATTCTCTGTATTTTTAAAAGACTGACATTTCTCAATTCAAATATCAGATGGTTGTGTTTTTTTTTTTTCTACAGACTAAAAATTTTTTTCTAAATTCTTTACTTTTCAGCTTTCAATCTTCTTGGCTTAAAATGTGAAACTTCTAAGCACTACTTGCATTCATCTTTAACTAATGAATTTAGCAAGAATGCATTTTTTTTCTGCATCATTAAATTCTAAGCTATATGATAGAGTGTATGCAGAATACATAATAAACACCTTGTCTGCTTCCAAGAAGCTTATAGTGCTCTGGGGAAGATTATATATCTACTTAAATGGCTGTAAAAAATAAAAATAAAATAAATAAGCTTCAAAGAAAACACTGTAACACTCCATTCATCTATTTACCAGATACTTACTGGATCTTACTTTGTGTCAGTCCCTCTTCTGTACTCTAGGGATATAATAGCAAACAAGGCAAAGGGCTACCACAAAGCATCTAATATTCTAAAGGAATTATAAAGATAATTTTAAAAACATCAACAAGTTAGTTAGTTAATAGGGAGTACTCTGCCAGACACAAATCATATGGAGACAAACAAACTAGAGTAAGGGAATAAGAACAAGAAAGGGAAGATTTTAGGAAGTGCTATCAGGAAAGGACGCTGGAAGATAGGAACATGAGACAGAAACCCATGTACATTAGGGAACCATTCCTGGGAGAGTGTAAGAGAGAATTCTGCAAGAGGAAAAACCATGAGATGGTCCAAAGAGGCAGTGAACAAAGAACAGGAAGAAAGCAATTTCACAGAGAGATAAAGGGATTGAAGGAGGGGTGTTCAAAGTCAAGTTTGGAAGATGAACCTGGGAGATAAGATTCTGAGATTTTATAGACTGCTCTAAAGGACTTGAGACTAGGTAGTTCTAAGCAAAGGTATCAAATAATCTACTTTAAATTTATAAAAATTAATTTTATATAATATATGTGATGTATAACACGTTTTGAAATACATGTAGATAGTGAAATACGTTACTAAAATCAGGCCACTTATCATGGCTACCATCTCACAGTACTTGCTTTTGAAAAACTAAAGAAGTGGAATTCAGATTATTTGTAAGATTGTTCTTGCAGAGATTTAGGCTATAGAAAATGGTGGCTTAGATGTGGGTGATAGAATGGTGGAAAGTTGATAGTTCCATTTAATTTATTGTGCATTCATTAGAAATTATGATACTTGCTCAAAGTACACTGAAAGATAACACCTTAGCTAGTCATGGTGAAGAATACCTATAATCCTACAACTCTGGTGGCTAAGGTAGGAGAATCACTAGTTTGAGGGCAGCCTCAGCAACCTAGTGAGACCCTGCCTCAAAATAAAATAAAAATAAATGCTATGGATATTGCTCAGAGACATAGTGCCCCTAGGTTAAATATTTAGAAGCAAGAAAAAAAAGGAGGGGGGAATCCTTTCTTCCTGTTTTTAAAGAATAGGAAAGGGTAATTTGAGAGGATGATGGTGAAAATGCTTTTTTGCCTATGTGAAATCAAGTATAAAGATGATATAGATAGTTGACTACATGGATCTGGTATCACAGAGGCTTTATGTAAGAGATGCTGTTTGACCTAGGCTGGATTTCTGCTGATGGGCAGAATTTTCACAGTGAGGCTGGTAGGAGTGATTAGAGGCAACAAGGAGTGGAAGGAGCAAAATTACGTGGGTGAAAAGTGTGGAACGCATCTGACAAAGAATTATTTAGCCATCAGCCAACTTTGAGTACTTATTATTCCCTGAAAAAAAAAATAAAAACTATATATTCCCTTCCGTCATTACTTTGTTTGCCATTAATAACACCATGGGTGGTAGTTCTTGATTCTCAAGTTTTATTCCTTTTCTGTCCCAGGTGTTATGGTGGCAGTAATGTAAAGCCTAGAAAATATGTTATTTTATCACAGTGGACACAAGCTGCTATTTATTACCACTGACTTTTCACTTTCTAGAGAAGTTTCTTTGCTTAGCCATGAAGTGCCAGATGGCAATGATGCACCAATTATAATTCAAGAACAAGTGTATCTATAGAATAGAGCTCAGTAAAAATTCATCAAGAAACCCTAGATATTAGCATAGAGGAATTTCTGCCATTGTCTGTGCTTTTATCTTCCAAATTTATAAGCAGGCGTTCTCCCAAGGTTGAATATAAATTAGGCATTATCCATGCCCTTAAGATAGGTACCCTTTACTGCAAGGGATATGTTCAGCACATATGGTAATTGTTACACAAAGCTGACTCTGCTTTCTCTATTTTCACCTCTAACTACTGATTTATTTCTCTTGTAATCTAAAACTTTAGTTGCTGACATCCTGTTGAGTAAGCCAGACTTACATTGGTAAACAGCCAGACCCTAAAGTCCAGTGTATTTTTGGTGACTCAGTGTGCAAATGTACTCAAAACACAGTCTTCATCTGGAGAGTCCGCCTTCATTTCTCTGTTCAGCACTGCTGTTTCCCACATTGTCTTGGTGAACACTCACAGTATCTCTGGTGAGCCTCTTTCCCCAGGACTGAACTGCTTTACACACTCTGAATTGCTGGACAGATAACTAGTCTCATATGCTAGTGACCTGGTAGACGTTAAACTTCCATCATTACATAAAATATATCCACTCATCACACTTTGATTTATCCTAAGCACAGCTGTAATTTCCTGGGTAATCTGTACTGGTGGCTATAAATCCACATCTCTGTTACCACCTCACCACAACTTGTCACAATGGAGTTACCATCCCTCAGGACTAGCAGTGCCTAAAGATTGGTTTTGCTTTGCCTGTCCTAGTCTTTGTTCTCTTCCTCTTTTTTTGTAGCTAGTAGTGCTGAGACTATAAGATGTCTCAATTAAAGCTCACACATGCCTTGGCAGTAAGTTTCCTAAAAGAAGTACAAAGGTGTTTGAGTAAGAAATGACCGCCTGCATTGAGAAACCATGAAAATTTGTCCCTGTCTCTCTCCTAGTTCTAGAATTCCAAAGGCATGATGAATAGAGTCCTGCTCATTTCCCCGCCCCCCAATTCTGGAAAGAGGAATCCTTGGGCAATGGGACTGTGGACTAAAATCTCATGGTGGTGGCAGTCCTTGGAAGCTGCCTGCCTTGTGATTCTAAGTAAGATGTTCCTCTTCCTGAGAGTGCTGGGGAACCCCACTGCTCTTTGTTATACAGAGTCTTCCAGGATGAGACACAAGCAGAGAGTGTAGATTCAGGGCCTTAGTTCACCATCTGCCTGCTTCTTTCAATAGAGAGTGCCAAGAAGGAAGCCATGAAAACAGCTCATGACAATCTTTGATGCTTACTTAATTATGCAAAATTTGAACTGGATATAAATATAACAACATTAAGGATAATTTAATTCTAACATCTAATTGCTTGCAGCAATTGTGCTTCTATGAAACAATGCCAACATGCACACAGATCATTCTATTTTCAGATGTTCTCAATGCCATTAATTAGGTGATCATGATTTGCTGTTTCTTGAGGCTGTACTAGCCACCTGTCACTCTGACTTTACCTGTGCTTGTATCTTCACTTTGTTACCAGACAATTTGTGAAATTCAATGTCATTACTCTCATTATCTCCTCCCATTCTCACAAGTGTTTGTTCTCCACTCTTTCTTTCTAAATATTTTAATTTTAGTTTTGATTGACACAAAATATTTGTACATATTTATGAAGCTGACCTCATAGACTTGAGAGTAGGATAGTGGTTACCAAAGAATAGGAAGAGTAAAGAGTAGGAGATTTGGGCATACAGAGGTTAATTTATAGGATGAATAGTTCAAGTACCCATGATTTTTAAAATTAAAAAAATTTAAACAGATACTTGAAACATACAAAATGAACATATTTATGGGCTACAATGTAATGTCTTGATACATGTATATACTGTGTCATATTAAGTCAGGTTAAACATATTTCCTCAAACATTCAAACATTCATCATTTCTTGATGGTGAAAATATTCAAAATACTTTTTACTAGGTTTTTGAAATATTCAGTACATTATTGCCATATATAGTCACCCTCCTGTATAGCACACATAGTTATAACCCTAAATAACGACTACCTTATATCTTTTGATAAACCTCTCTCCATCTCTCCTTCTCCCCTACTATCATCAGTTTCTGGGAAACACCATTCTGTCCTCAATTTCTGTGAGATTAACTTTATTAGATTTGACACATGAATGAGATCACCTGGTGATTGTCTTTATGTGGCTGGCTTATTTCACTTAGCATAAGTGTTTCCAGTTTCATCCCTGTTGTTGCAAACAACAGGATTTCATTCTTTTTATTACCAAATAATATTCCATTCCATGTGTGAACCACATCTTCTTCATCCATTCATCAGTTTATGGCTACTTAGGTTGTTTCCATTTCTTAGCTATTGAAACTCGTGCTGCAGTAAACATGGCAATGCAGAACCTCTTCAGCATACTGAATTCATTTACTTTGGATATAGACACAGGAGTGGGATCGCTGGAACATATGGTAGTTCTATTTTTAATTTATTGAGGAACTGCATGCTGTTTCCATAATGGCTATACTAATTTACATTCCTGACAATACTGTGCAAGTGTTCCCTTTTTTCCTCATCCTTGCCAGCACTTGTTATCTTTACTCTTTTTGATAGCAGCCATTTTTATTGGAAAGAGGTGCTATCTCAGTGGTTTTGATCTAATTTTCCTGATGAATAGTGATGTGTTTTGTTTTGTTTTTTATATATACCTGTTGGACAATTGTTCTGTCTTATTCTGAGAAAAGTATATTTGGCTCTACCACCCATTTCTTACTTACTGATTTATTTTTTTTACTACTGAGTTTTTGAGTCCCCCAAATATTCTGGATATTAATCCTTGTCAAGTGTAGCTTGAGAATATTTTCTGCCATTCTATAGATTGTTTTCTTACTCTGTTAATTGTTTCCTTTGCTGTGAAGAGCTTTTTAAAATGATATCATTTCATTTGTCTATTTTTTGCTTTTGTTTCCATTATGTTTGATGTCTTTAAAAAAAAAAATCCTTGTCTATTTCAATTTCCTTAAGTGGTTACCTATAGTTCCTTATAGAAGTTTCACAGTTTCAGGCCACACATTCAAATCTTTAATCCACTTTGAATTGATTTTCATAACTGTCAAGAAACAATGGTCGAGTTTCATTTGTGTGTGTGTGTGTGTATGTGTGTATGATCAATTCTCTCAGCATCTTTTATTGAAAATTTCCTACTGTGATTAATTCATTGATGGGGTTAAGACTCTCAGAACCAAATCATTGTCTTTTCTCCAGTGTTTATTCTTAGCACCTTTATTGCAAATCAGTTGGTTGTACATGCATGGGCTTGCTTCCAGGCTCTCAATTATTGGCCCATTATATCTATCTTTATGTCAATATCATACCGTTTTAATGGCTACACCTTTGTAGCACCTTTGTAGCATATTTAGCATATTTTGCCATCAAGTAATATAATGTCTCCTTTTTTGTTCCTTTTGCTTAAGATAGCTGTTTTAGTCAACTTTTTCACTACTGTGATAAAGGACCAGACTAGAAGAACTGTAGAGGAGGAAAGGTTCATTTAGGGGCTCACAGTTTCAGAGGTCTAAATCCATAGACAGCAGTCTCTGAGGTGAGGCTGAATACCATGGCAAATGAGTGTGGTGGAGGGAACCAGCTCATATGATGATCAGGAAGCAGAGAGAGAGGTCTCTACTTGCCAGATACAAACATTTACCCAAAGCCACACCTCCTCCAGCTACAACCTACCACTTCAGTTACAACTGAGTACCTTCCTATTGGGATTAATTCATTGATTGGGTTAAGACTCTCAGAACTAAATCATTTCTCCTCAAAACCTTCTTGCATTGTCTCACAGGTGAGCTTTTGGGGGACACCTCACATCCAAACTATAACAATGGAGTTGGATTCTTTTTTCTTTTCTGTGTGTGTGGTTCTGTACAATCTTCAAGATTATTTTTCCTATTCCTCTGAAGAATATCATTGCTATTTTGATGGAAATGGTATTGAATCTGTAGATTGTTTTGAGTAACATAGACATTTTAACAGTGTTGATTTTTCATTAACATGGGATAACTTTCCTTTTTTGTATCCCCTTCAATTTCTCTCACCAATGTGTTATAACTTTCATTGTAAAGATCCTTGAATCCTTGACCTATTTGGTTAAATTTATCTTGCATGACTTAAATGCTATTCTCATGGAATAGCAACTTTCCATTTCCATTTCCTCAAATCCCTGGCAACTATGATTCTGTTTTATGTTCCTATGATTTTGACCATATTAGATTTCATATAAGTGAAATCATGATGCATTTGTTCTTCTGAAAAGACTCATTTAGTGCAGTGTGCTCAAGGTTCATATATGTAGCACATGATAGGATTTCCTTTTGCATATCTGAGTAATATTCTATGTTATGTACAGACCACATTTTCTTTATCCAATCACCCACAAATGAATGCTCAGGTTTTTTAGAACAAAAATTATTCTCTAAAATCCTACTCAGAATTACTGTGTATATAATTGGCAACTTATGTATCAAAATAGTAGAATATATAACAATTTAATATGATTTAATATTCTACATTCATAGCAATTCAAATGATAAAACAGTAAAACGAGCTGAAAGGTGATCAAAATGAAAATCAAAAAGGTGATCAAAATGCAAATCCAGCAAACTTGATTTTCCCCCCCTCATTAGTTATGTCTTTTAAGCAGCAAGGGCATTGACATTCAACTTTACCACACTTTAGAATTACCAAGGGAGATGTATAAATATCAAAGCAAAAGGTTGCACTCCAGAAAAAGCAAACCAGTGCACCTGCAGAAGGGTGTATTTTTTCTTGATTTTCACAAGCTAAATCCAGTGCATCAACATATAGAAACAAGGTAATTTCCTTGTTCTGTTGAAGGATGTAGGATGAACAGTGATTTCACATCACTGATTAGTATTGTCAGAGGATTAGTCTTTCTTTCCTTTCACTGTTCTAGAAACTGGATAGCCAGATGTTCAGCCACTTCTTGTCAGAGAGAATATGCCCAGAAAAATGTGCTCAGATTTAGCTCTGGGTCATCTTTTCCTGCCATTGTTGACCTTCACTTTTCTCCTGGGAAACCAGAGCAACCGAAATAAAAATATATAAAATGTTTTGAGCCTGTGCTAATGTAATGCACATAAATTAGTCATTTAATCTTCTCAATACAATGACAGAAATATGATTATTGAACTCATTTTACTGAAGAGAAAACTGTAGTACAAAGAGGTGAAGGACATTTAAGGTGTTGAATCAGTAATTCACACAATAATGTGGTCTATGAGCTGGAAACCACTATATTTTTAATTAAAACAATATCCATCCTTCTGCTCCTCCTCTTACTCTTTCTCTTCCTTTCTTTGCCTCCTCCTCCTTCTTCTTCCACCTCCTCTTCTTCCCCCCTTCCACTTCCATCTCCTCTTTCTTCTTCTTCTTTTGCCAAATCAAGAGAATAAAGACAGTCTACTAACTCAGACCTATAGAACAAATTTTGAGTTGTTCTAAGCCACTAATTTTTTTTATTTGTTATATCAGCAATAGGGAGTTCATACACTGGCCTAAGAATGGAGAATTATTGCATGTTTTATTCCTTTAAGAAATTCATGGAGTACATTATTTCCAAAAATATCAATGATTAATCCTAAAACATCTAATAGAATTGCAAAAATTTTCCCTTAAGAAAGCAATCATTATGGAGAGAGAGAGAGAGAGAGGGAGGGGGGAAAGGCGAGAGAGCAGGAGCGAGAGCACACACATGCTTTGGTTATGAATACTTTTTTTAATTGAAAACCTACTTCATGCCCAATAAATCCAAGGTCATGTGGATTAGTTCTACTAGAGGAGACTGAGATATGAGCAGTGTCTTGCATTGTACTGGCTGGATGCAGACTCTCAGTCTATCGTTCTTTCATTTACTGGATGCATTTTATTTACTGTTTCTTCTGCTTGGACAAGATTGTAGCCCTGAAGAAAGGATCTTAGGCTTGTAACAGTATTTGTTTGGGGTGGTTGATGCTATATTTCCGATGAGGTTTTTCTAACAACATTGATCACTATTTCACTTTATGACAGTGATAGTATAAAATAGAAATGCATTTTTTTATAAAGTCATGTATTATAAGAAATGCTTGATAATAAATTCTCTAATTTGTGTTTTAGGAAGAAACATTCTGATAAATCAATTATTATAAATTTTGAAAGTTTTCTTAGCACCCTTTAGAACATTACCAATGTAGTTTTTAAAAACTTGATTATTTTTGCATTCATTTGGCATGTATTAATTGGAGAATTATTTAAGGTAAATAAAGAAAAAAAATAGAGATTTTGTACAATAATACAGAATAAAGAAAGAAATAGCATCTAGAAGATAAAGAAGATAGCCCTGACAATCCATTATTAGACTTAGAAAAACAATATGATCATCTCAACAGATGCAGAAAAGTATCTGATAAAATCCAGTACCCATTCATGGTAAAAGCACTGGAAAATCTAGGGATTGAAGGAATCGCCTCAATTTTGTAAAAGCTATATACAACAGACTCAAAGCCAACATCATACTGAATGTAGAAAAACTAAAATAATTTCCTCTAAAATCAGGAAGAATATAAGGCTGTTCACTCTCACTATTCTTATCCAACATATTCCTCAAAACATTATCCAGAACAATCAAGCAAGAAAAGAAAATCAGAGGGATACAAATAGGAAAAGAAGTCAAATTATCTTTGCTTGCTGATGACATGATTGTGTATCTAGTAGAATCAAAAAACTACACTGGAAGACTTCAAAGCTTATAAATAATAGCAAAGTAGAGGGATACAAATCAACATTCACAAATTGTTTCCCCCATAATCCAACAATGATTCAGCCAAGGAAAAATTCAGAAAAACCACCTTATTCACAATAACCTCAAACCAGTAAACAAACTTGGGAATTCATCTAAACAAGGAGGTAAAAGAGCTCTAAAATGAAAATTATAGAACACTGAAGAAATAAATTGAAGAAGATCTTAGAAGATGGAAAGATTTCCCATGTTTTTGAATAAGCAGAATTAATATTGTCAAAATGGTCAGACTATCAAAAGCAATATACATATTCAATGCAATCCCCATCAAAATACCAATCACATTTAACACAGAATTAGGGGAAAAAATTCTTAAATTCATTTGGAAGAGTAAAAGACCCAGAAAACCAGAACAATACTAAGCAAGAAAAGTGAAGCAGTAGGCATCTCAATAACTGATCTGAAATTATACTACAGAGCTATAGTAACAAATACAAAGGGTATTGGCATCAAAATAAGACATGAAGATCAATGGAACAGAATAGAAGACAAAGAGACAAATCCACATACCTATAGTCATCTAATACTTAACAAAGGTGCCAAAAATATGATTCACAGAAAAGACCCTTTTTGTCAAATGTTGCTGGGAAAAATGAACTTAGTCCCCTATTTCTCACAAAACTCAAAATCAAAATTTTTGAGTTTTTCTCTGAAAAAAACTGAAATCAAAGTGGACCAAAGACTTAGGAATTAGTCTATCAAATTGCAACTGCTAGAAGAAAACACAAGGTCAGCACTCCATCATAAAGGTGCAGGCACTGACTTGGTAAAGAAGACTCCCAAAGCAGAAGAAATAAAACTAAGAATCAATAATTGGGATGCTATTAAACTAAAAAGCTTCTGCACAGCAAAGGAAAAATTAAGAATGTGAATACAGATCCTACAGAATGGGAGAAAATTTTGCCCAGCTACTTCTCCAATAGGGGATAAATATCCAGAATACAAAAAGAACTCAAAATACTTAATAAAAAACCCAAATATGCGCCAACAAACTATACAGAAATTTCTCAAAAGAAGAAACACAAATTGCCAACAAATAAATGAAAAAATATTCAACATCACAATACACCTTTATATTTATCATATCTCTGTTTGTATATAAGGTATGTAATGCACTCCACTATTGTCATGTATGTAAGAAATAAATTAAAAAATATTCAACAACTCTAGCAATCAGGGAAAAGCAAATCGAAACTAAAATTTCTCTTACTCCAGTCGAAATAGCAATGATCAAGAACACAATAACAATAAATGCTGACAAGTTTGGGGGAAGTAGGTACACTTGTACATTGTTGGTGAGACTGCAGACTAGTACAACCACTCTGTAAAGCTGTATGGAGATTAAAAAAAAAAAAATTAGTCTAGAACCACCATAAAAACCAGCTATCCTACTCCTTGATATTTTTCCAAAATATCTAAAATTGGCATACTATAACAATATAGTCACCTCAAAGTTTATAGCAGCACAATTCACAATAGCTAAATAATGGAATCCACTTCCTTACCCATCAATAGATGAATGGATTAGGAAATCATCACGTACACACACACACACACACACACACACACACACACACACACACACACTGCAGCTCTACTCAGCAATAAAAAAGAATGAAATGATGGTTGCCAGTGAATGGATAGAAATGGAGACTATCAATGCTAAGTGAAATTAGCCAAACTCAGAAACTCAAAGGTTGAATGTTTTCTCTTATATGTGGAAGCTAGAATAATATAAATGGAACAGATAGGGAAGGATAGAGTGTTAGAGTCTGTAAACAAGTCTGGATGGCACCTGGCATTTTGCCAGAGGGAATGGTTAATGTTAAGGTCTGTAAACAAGTCTGGATGGCGCCTGGCATTTTGCCAGAGGGAGTGGTTTGTGAAGTAACTCCAGCAAGCCATTAAGTGTGGAGATTCCTTATTGGTTGACTGCTGTATCTAGTTTATGTTAATGCCATTAAGTGTGGAGATTCCTTATTGGTTGACAGCTGTATCTAGTTTATGTTAATTAGATAAGCTGTGTGGAATGTATAAATATCCCTCCGGTCCTACAATAAAGGGCTCCTACTCCTGCTGTATCAATGTACACAGGTTGCTCCTCACCCCTCCCCACCCCCGGTTATTTTGCTGCAGCCGGACTGCGGCAATAGAGCAATGTAAAGGTAAAGAGATCGGTAATGTAGAAGGAGATTGAGAGACAGAGTGAAGGCGTGGGTAAAGGGGGGCAATGCAGAGTGAATTCTTTAAAAATCAGGCTATGTGCATATATAAATATATCAAAGCGAACTTCACCTTTACACATGAGTAAAAAGAACCAGTAATTTATAAATAAATAGGAAAGCAAAAGGAAGTCTAGTAAGTAGAGGAAGGAGAACTGAGCAGGGGATGGGGGCATGGAATGTAGGGAAAGGAAAGAATTATGAACCGAAATCAAATTCCATGCATGCATGAGTTTGTCGGGATGAATCCAACTACTATGTATAACTATAAAGCTCTGATTAAAAATAAAAGAAAAAACATGGAGGAAGCTACTTGGCATTGTTGGTAGAACAGGTTCTTTGAAATAGTTGCACAAAAACAGGCTGAAATTAAGCAGTAGGATGTGTTGAAAAGAAAGAAATGAGATGGAGATGGAATGTGAGAAACCTAAAAATGCAGGGGTATAATGAAAGCATTAGAAGTAGAAGCAATATTGCATACTATTAAACTCATATTGTTGAGGAGAAACTTGAAAAGCTCTCTTAGAATGTAGAGAAAAAGTCAAGAAGATTAAAATGATGAGTGAGAACAAAGTAGACATGGGCACAAGAAAGTCATTCATCTAACCATTGTTCCTAGAGGAGCAGCCAGACTAGATGAACAAAACCAGGTAATGGAAGATTTTCTGGAGCTGAAGACATTCTTTGTGTATAGGTTGCAAGTGCTTACTTCATCACATTAAGTGAATTTAAATACTGTAGATACATTGTACCTGTGGAGAGATGGGACAAGCCAAATGAAAATGTTCAAAAGAGGAATTTCAAAGGGACATTTCTAAGAAAATGAAAGGCTTAGATAGCTATAGAAACATGTGATGTTTAAGAACTAAGTTGACCTCAATTTAGTTTAATTGTGAAAATTCATGAAATTTCACCACCTTCATGAGAGACTGGCTCTGCTGCTGGTAAACAGAAGGGCTCTTGAGGGAGCAGCAATCCTTCCTGGGTATGAGCAGGGGCAGAACAGGTGTGAGAGACATTCTGTCCTCAAGGGAGGAACAGCAGATCAAATGAAATAAACTTACTCCATTTGAAAGAGTAAACAGAAAATTATAACAATGAAAAAATGATGGGAGCCCTCTTCTAATGATCAACAACTTAAAATATAATCTAAAATTTTTACATGAATACAAAAATCCTACACTTGACCTTCAATATACATGGAAGTGAAAATAACCATTTATTTTATATATATTATATATATGTTTACAATTATATATTGTAAGATGTATATACACACTTATATGTATTTATATTTAAAGTATTTGATGAAAAAAGAGAATGAGCCCAGGTTGACCCACTATGAAAAACTGTAAGCATTTTAAAGCACACTTATGCTTGTCTCACTGGCTAGAACTGTTGTTTATGAAAGTTGTGTGTTTTCAGGAGACAGAGAGGAAGTGAATAAAAATAGGGAATGCCTAACTGCTGATGCAATATCTGTTAGTTTAAATGTGGATTACTGTCTTTTAAGCTTTTTGTGGGCATATTATTGCAAATATTTAAAGTTGAAAGATAAATCCATCTTTGAGATCTTCCCAGCTTGCCTCCTGCCTCTTGATGGACTTATTCTCATCCTCTTGAGAAAAGAATATTGCGTCCTTTGAATGAATTCTTGGGTCCAGTTATATCAAAAGTCAGTTACCATTGAAGTCTTAGTGAAATATACATACATAAATCACATCATAAAGATGTGGAGTAAAAGTATTTGAATATTTTCAACAAGTGTAATTATTTTATGTTTTGGGGATCCTTCATATCATTCACAAAACAAAACAAAACAAAACAAAAAAACACTCCAATGAACTTCAGAGCCTGACCTGTAAATTTTAGACGAGCAAAACCATTTTACAGTTGAAGAAACATTAAAAAATAATAAATATGTATTTATACACACACACACACACACACACACACCTGGAATTTACCTTACAAATTTTTTCACATATTTCTAAATATAGAAGAATTTAATGTTTGATATTCTTCTTCCAATATTAAACAAACACACTATTGTTTATATTTTTTATTTTCCTATTGGATACTTTTGAAAAATCTCATTGGTTAATTAACTTTTAAACCTTTAACCATTACATTTATTAATACAATAAAATAGAAAATTGTTTCCAAAGATTTTGATGCTATCACAAATGGATCTACATTATATTACTGGCATTTAGGAGTAAGGTATACATTCAGACATAGCTATTAATTCTTCAAAAGCTATTATCTGACTCAATCTAAAATGAATCTTCTGCATGACATTTTTGAGTAGGTAAATTGATTAATTTTAATATTGTAAATAGTGGACCCACCCTAGCTATAAAATATAATTGTTACTGTTAAATCATTAAATTAACAAGTATCTTAATAATTGAACTACTTTCTTATCTTTATTAATTATGGACAGAGAAGAAGTATCTGAACATGAAAGAGAATAAAACAAAAAAATTCAAAGCAAAATGAAAGACAAACTTTTAGGACAGAAAGTAATATGAAGGTAAGATCTAAGAAATTTGCTGCATCAATCTTTCTAAAATTTATTAGAAATAAAACAATAAAATAGGTATTAAATGACAGATGTGTCAGGACTTAGGTGACAGAAATCCAACTTGATCAGCTTAGGCAAAAAGGTTCATTCGTTTATTCTGCTATCAACACCTGGGGGTGGGGTACAGATGGGCCTCAGGAAAGCCAGGTCAAGGTCTAGGGCCCTTGGAAGGCTCTCTTCTTCCACTAGCCTCTCTCTCTCTCTCTCTATTTTATTTTATTCTGATTTGTTATATTTGACAGCAGAATGCATTATAGTTTATATTATACATATAGAACATTATTTTTCATATCTCTGGTTGTATACAAAGTAAATTCACACCATTTGTATCTTAATACATGTACTTTGGATAATGATGTCCATCTCATTCCACCATCATTTCTAACCCCATGACCCCTCCCTTCCTCTCCCACCCCTATTTCCTATCTAGAGTATATCTAATCCTCCCATGCTCCCCTTCCCTACCCCACAATGAATCATCCTTCTTATATCAGAGAAAACATTTGGCATTTGTTTTTTTGGGGATTGGCTAACTTCACTTTCCAGGTAAATGGATAGAGTTGGAGAAAATAATGCTAAGTGAAGTTAGCCAATCTCTCCCTCTTTGTAGTAACAATGTAATCTCAGATGAGCTCCTCTATGAGGGAAGAAGAAAGGTTGCTGGAATCACTCAACTTCTTCAACAAAAAGGGATTAATATTATCCTTTATTATTCCCAAATAAAAAATCAGATTTCTTTTAGGACCAAGTTGGGTCAAGGGCATACCCTTGTACTGATCTTATCTGACCACAGGGAGGGGTGCAGTGACTTAACTCAGCAGAGAATAGGAGCTGACTCATGAGCCATTCAATGAGGACTGAAGGGACTTCTATTGGAAACTTAAGCTCATGGTAGGGGGGAAATATTTTCCTGAAGAAAGGAGCTGAATTCATGGCTAGAAAAAAAATTAGAATAACAGAGGACAAATTAAAATGATAACTTAAATATTTTATATCAACATCAAAATTATATGTCTATTTGAAAGCAAATACTCAATGTTACCTGAAATTAAGATTCCAGAAAACATTCAAGAATTTAATTTGAGGGGAAAAAAATCCATAGCAGATCATGAAATATCTATTATTAAAAAATTTAGAATTTTTATATCTTATTACTTAGGCATATGTATATTTTTGTTTCAGAAAACCTTAGTGACAATAAATAGTTTTTAAAGAAAGGGAGTCCTGTTGATGTTAAATAAAAAAGAAAAATCTAGTGTTTAAATTACTC
Organism: Marmota marmota marmota; assembly: GCF_001458135.2. Classification (NCBI taxonomy): domain Eukaryota; kingdom Metazoa; phylum Chordata; class Mammalia; order Rodentia; family Sciuridae; genus Marmota; species Marmota marmota. The sequence continues at coordinate 633,883 of NW_025999842.1, read as the reverse complement.
TGCAAACTTTAAAGAATAATTATAAGGTCTTATCTGGACTTTTCTGTACCTTTAGTAAATGAAGAAAATAGCTACTTCAATTTTCTGCTAAAATTTCATTTCTTTAATCAAGCATGTCTTCATACATATGCACTTAGATATCTTCTAGATTGCCAAATTAAAGCTTATGCCCACAAACCTGTTTTGATTTATTATAGTCATCTTTCCCAAATGTCTGCATACAAGAGCATTAATCTATGCTGTTGAGATAAAAGGAGACAAGAAAAATACATAAAAATACAAAAAAAGCCTCAAATGAACTGTATGAAAATAGATTTGATAGGATATGGAGGTCAAGATTAGAGCATCTGAGAATGTAACACTGCATTATTGAAAATGTTTAAAGCTGAGAATTTTATCTTTATTTTACATCATGAAGACCAAAATTGTGAATGACATTGACATTTGTGTTATCTAAATAATTGGCTCTTAGCTCTCCACTTTAAGAGATCTCATTGAATTATAGAAATTCTCTGAACATTTTTCTGTTTCACTTGAAAGAATTGGTGCTAAGTTATCTGGAAATTTTAGTATGAGCTACATATATTTGATGGCAAACACTGAAGAAGAATTGGGTGTGACCTTGACAATTGTGTGACCAGTTTTGGTCTATGTAATTGATATAAGGTCAGTTCTCCTATGATTTGAAAGAGTATTTAGGAAGTTTTAGTGAATCCTGGCCAGGCATATTTTAGTGTAGAGACATACATAATATGCTTCTGAGTGCTGTCATCTACGGTGTAGTCCACAGGTCCAAAATTGATGAAGCTTCAATTATAGTATAATTCCACTGGAAGGGACTTAATTTGGTAAGCCAGGGGGAGTAGTCACTCCTACCACTATGAGGGGAAAAAAAAAATCATGCTTTTTTCTGACAAAAGACAGAATGTTCTTTAAAAAAGACTTTAAAAAATCTGAGTAACTGAAAAAAAAATAGTACTAGAAAATAACACAATATAAAGTTGATAATGACTCTTAAGTTTTATGTCTGAGAAGATGGTATGACTTATATGAGTGACACTGTCTCCCTTGATAAAATTCTAATATGCAAAAGTCATTGGACAAATTTTATCTTTCTAAATTTCTTGAACCTGCTTTTGTTGTTGTTCTTGCTTGTTTGTTTCAGTTAAGGATTTATAGATGAAAGCGTGACATGTTTCCAAGAAAGTAAAATTTCCAAAGTTTTGAATATAAAGCCAGTAGAGAGCTGATATGAATAACTTTAAAGGTTATTCATCTCTTTATGAGAATGACTATTCAGGTATCAAACTCATACACTACACAGGAGACTTTGAAGACCTTTTCTTCAACAGGAAAAGTGACCCATAGAGATTCCTCATTTGTAACTGTTATCTCAGATTTCATGGTTTAAAAAATCTTACCTGTCTAATTTAAAAATTGGGCTTGATTACAGTTGTTGCAGCAGCAGGATGGATTTTTCTGGCATAATGAACCTTATGAAGCAATTGTACCATATCTTTTACAGAAGATTATTAGACTAGTTGACCTTATTATTTCTTTAGATATGTCTGAAGCCATGTTCAATCACATTTTATCTATTTGGGAGAAGGAGGGATTTAACATTTAAGTTCCTTTTCATATATATATATATATATATATATATATATTTTTTTTTTTTTAATTTGAGAAGTCCATACAGCACAAATACAAACCTAAATTTCCAAGCAGAATATACTAAATATACACTTCATTGCTTGTAATTACTTAAACATATTGAAAGCATTTTTAAAAATAATTTGTCAATATTCACAAAGACTCAGAAAAATTTGGGGGGGGGGCATACTTCACAATAATTTTCCCAGTGAGGCGGTAATAAATACGTTAGAATTTTTAAAGAAAAGGAGAAGGAAATGTATTGATTATATGGAAAATAGGTAGGTGCTAGCCAAGCATGTCAGTCAGTCCATTGGGAATTCTGTAGAGGCCAAGGGAAACCACAGAGCACATTAAAAACATTACATAGTTAAGCATTGTTAATTTCTAAAACTCTATTGGAGAATGTTTGGGTGATAAAACTAAATATTAACAACTTCAAAAGCCAAAATGTTAAAAGTTCAACTTTAGGCTATATCACAACAGCTTTTATCACATCAGCCATCATACTGAGAATAAGAAAGACTAAAGTACTGGGAACTGAATTGGAGCAAATTTTGTTCTGCGTCATGTGTGATTATGTCAGAATGAACCTCAATATTATGTATAACTATAATGCACTAATAAAATGTAACACACACACACACACACACACAAAGACGATATTAAAAAAACCTAAAATAAAACCGTAATCTGGGAAGCCAAGGGCACAATAAGAGAAGAGTGTAACCTTTTCTACTGTGCTTTAACCTTTGTGTGTGTCCCAAGTGTGTCAGAGAAGTCAAGTAGAAAGCAGGCACTGAGAGGTTTTTGAAAGTCTACCAGATAAATTTTAATTAGGGAAGCAAAACTCAAGTAGGCCTTGGCAAAAAGGAAACCACAAAACAGTGATCCCAATATTCTGCAGAAGTTTGCCAAATTCTATGCCATGTTAATATGAGGAAATGGGAATCAGATGGTGCAGGACAGTTCTCTGGGTGGCCTGGAACTCACCCAGTTTCTCTCTTTTCATGCTTGTAGTTCTCAAGTATTACTGTGGAAGGTCCTGGGAATGAAATATCTTGAGTTAAGCAGGGACTACTCAGATCAGTCCAGGCTTCATTTCTCCCTTTCCCTGAAGCAGGATGCCTTCAAGTCTTTGCCCAGTGAGCCATATTGCCGCTGAGGGATACAACCCACAAAAGCTGTCTTTCAGAGTTCCTCAGCTGTGGTGCAAATGAGACACCTGGGTCATAATTCCACCTGCCTAGAGCAGCCTTAAGGAACTGATTGACAGTGGGTCATTAAACTTTTTGTCCCTTACTGCCAATCTGTAAATAAAAAATCCATTTCATGTAATTTGCTATATGTGTGTTCTGTCTTACTGTTCTCAGGCACAGTAATCAGCAACTGGCTTGCAGAGATGTCAGCACTGCCACAGAGCTGGGGAGACTAGAGCTGCAGTGCAGCCCCTTCACAGGAAACAGCTCAGTGAGGGTCCAAGCCAGGAGACAAAGAAGGAAACAAGGTGAATTCACAACCCACTGTGGGCCACTTTCAAGCTGTAGCTCAGTCTCCAGTGCTCCTGGTGTTTACTGTTAGAAGTCTTTAAGTAGTTTCATTTTGCATTCTACCTAGAGGTTTCACTTGTTATCAAGGGGTGAGGTAGACTGCAGTGGCATATTTCATCTCAGCTGCCACAAAAATGTATTATTTTTAAAATTATAAACTGAAGTAGACTAATACAAACATACATCCGAGGGTCATTATCATTTTATATGGTTTCCTGGATTGAGGATGTTATTTCTATATTTTAGAAAGCTCCTCTCCCCAATAAATCTGAAGAATCAAATTAAAACTCCTATTTTTAATTTCATTTATCTAATTCAACCAGTTTGAATCTCAAATGGATTTTGGCAATCTCAGAAATGTTTTAGTGCAGAGGTCAGTATAAAATAGCTTTTATTCTAATTCTATCTCTATTATTGTGACAGAAGAGATGTTGATGAAATGATTTTGAAACTGAATAGTATCATCAAATGTCAAGCAAATATACTTAAGCTTCAATGAACCTTAAATATTATACATCATGTATTTTTTAGATGTGAAAACAAAACTGAGTTAAAAGTATTGGTGTACTAGGAGGAAAAAGCCCCACCAATGTCCTACCAGGCCCTCTAATCCCTCATTTGTAATGACCAATAAAGACAAAAATTAAAGAAATTATATCAGAGGACAATGGAGAGTACTTTCCAGGTACTAAAACTTGGGGAATTTACATTTTGTGATAGGTACACTGAGTCCACCTGCAACTCTTGTCTCCTGATAGATCATCATCTCTGTGCAGTACTGTTGGAGGAAGCCCTAACAGAAACTGAGTAAAGCTTACTTCTCCCAAATTTTGGGCTACAAAGAAATGTTGGGAAAGAGGGTGGATAATGGAGAAGATGGAAGTATACAAATGTAGTTAATTAAAAAAAAATAGCATCAAGATATCAGCCTGCCCATTGAAAGGATCCCTTGAGTACAAGAATTTACCAGGTTCCAAGTATCTTTTAAAGTGTCTTCATATTATTTATCAAAAATATGAAAAAAGTTTAGTACAAATACAAAACAGAACAATTAAACTGGCCTCAGACTTCTCAATACTAAAAGTCTGAGGGTGTTGTTGCAACTTCGTGAGAATTTTGAAGGGAAAAGAAAACTTGTGATCTTATCATTCTCACTATAGCTAAGTTGCCCTGAACTTTGAAGGCAATACACATGTTCTCAGATATGAAGAAAATCAAAACATACATCCCAATGAAAATGGTCGTAAAATTTCCTTTTAGTTATAGAAGTAAATTTTAATTTGTCTTTATTTCTTGGTCATCATTTTATCCTAGTGGTGAATTACGAAGAAAATGAAAATATTTTATTATGCAAGTGAAATTTTTAGACTTTGATAAAGTTAATTTTTATTAGTTTTTAAACATAATTATTTACACTTTTTAGTCCCTTGGTAAGCTCTTGGTTATGGCTGATTTGTCTGCAAGGATTGCTTCCAGTTAATATTTATCATGGAAGATTTAGTGAGTCACTGGGACAGGATTTATTTTGAAGTGTTGACTTAAAAAATGACTTTGTCAGGGAATTAACAGGTGCAACAGAATTTTGATGTGGAAATCATTTCTGTTCTTTGTTTCCAACCATTGTTTCCAAGGTTTTTTATGTCATACTGAGGAGAGATTTCCTGAGAAAAAACAAAAGCCTTCTGATTGGGTCAGGTTTATATTATATCTTATCATTTACATCCCTTAAAGCTCAGGAAAGAAAAGCAATTTCTGTGTGTGGGGGGAGGGTGGCAGGCAAGAGAAACAGTGTATCCAGAGAGAACATGCATTCTTAATTCAGGGGCGGTGGCACAGATGAGGAGTAGCCCACAGAGTCTTTTCCAGGCTCTGCTTAAACACAGAATGGTTTTATTTCCTTGTGTGCCTTTTCCCTTTTTCTGCAAGAAGAGAAAATGAAGAAAGGAAAGAGAATTACATTTATTATTTTATTTTCAGCAAAATTCAAATATCTATTTGAAGGAATCAGGAAAACTTATTGTCATCTTATATATATGCACTCATCCTCAATACTTAGATCTGACAAAGCATGACTGCTTTTGCCATGAATATTTTAAAATTTCAGTGAGGCTCAGGGAGAGTCCCCGACATACCTGGCTTGCAAGTGGCAGTATCCTTTTGAAGAGGAAAAAATGAATCATTATTTTCTTGGTGTGTGTGTGTGTGTGTGTGTGTGTGTGTGTGTGATATTTTAAGTTTTAAATTATTTCAACAGTACACATATTTCACCCTTGTTGGTTCCCTCAGTGAGATACTGACAATACCTTTAGGATATTTCTTTCAGCGTTCTTCACTGCATCTGCAATTTATAAGTAATAACTATCCATTATAATTAAGGGAATTTTTCAATGTAAGTTCCCAAAAGACAAACTAAGAAAAGCATAGCATTTTTACAACAAAGAGACATAATCAAATATGTCATTGGTACTCTGATTAGTAGAATAGGATGTCAGAGTCTGTAATATAATAAATAGAATAACTATAAAAAACTTTTGTGGCAAGTGAAATTTGGGGCATATTAAATATTTAAATTCTTGTGAGGATCTAGGCCAATTCTTCAGGAAAGGAAGAAAAAGCATAAAGATTGTCAAATGGAAATGTCTAAAAAAGAATTTGTTCTAATATTTTGCCAGTGTAATTAAATTTTTTGATCCCCAAACCTTCTATCTCTGAAAAATATGACATATACACAATTTTGATAATAATTTACTTAATCAAATATTTAACTGTTTTATATAAGCAGCTATTTGATTTAATATCATGTACCTGAAACATTTCTGGGCATGCAGGGGATCAAACATTTATTAGATATAGTTCTTGTTTTTAAAATAATTGTAATCTAGAAGGGGAAACAAATTATAAATATATATATATCAAAAACTAAGAAAATGGGGGCTGGGGATAGAGCTCGGTTGGTAGAGTACTTGCCTAGTATGCACAAGGCCCTAGGTTCAATTCCAGCACCTCCACAAAAGAAAAAAGAAAAACTAAAAAAATGATATTAAGTTTAAATAAGAGTTAAAATAATCCTCAAAAGGGGTGACAATTATTAAAATCAATAAAAAATATGGTAACTGTTATGGGAGAGTTCAGAGAATAAAAGAATGTCTTCTATTTAAGCAAGATTATCCTGAGGAGATGGAATAAGAAATGTTGATAGTGAATATTTCCTTGGAGATGAAAACAGAGAAAACATTCTAAGTGGAATGTTAAAAATGAATACATGGGCTTATGTCAGAGTAAGGGCCTCCAAAAATTATCTCCACAAAAGTAATACAAATGCTGGAAAAAATGGTCAGAATTAACTTTTTTAAATCAATAGAAATTAATAAAAACTTATGTCAATCCAAAGTGTATTTATTCAGTAAAACAGCTGAATCTAACTAAGAATAGTGAGCTTCATGGTCTTTTCACTTGCCTTATCATATCTTCCTGACCTTAGCTCCAAGTTGCTGTGTGATTATTCTGAAAAGATCTGAAAAAATCCTAAGATCTCATTTCTAGTTAAGCTCAAGTCTCCGTGCAATTAGAAAATAAAATCTAAAACAACTGGCTGAATGTTGAAGATGTACATCAATATGCATGTAGGGCTCCCTGGCAAAGACTAGGAGACATTTAAGGAAATCTCTGTTCAAATTTTTACTAAGCAATATGCTAAATTCAGTGACCAACCTCATACCATATTTAAAAAGTTCATTCAAATTGGATTAGAGAACTTGATGTTATAGCTAAACTTTTACAAATCTTTGCAAAAAACAAACATATCATTATGGGACTGGTTAGTTAAGACAATGATCTTGAATATGGAAACAAAATTATAAGTGGATAAAGAAAAACCAGTTATTTATTGAAACTAAAAGATTTGTGTTTCTAAGGATTCTGTCAAGAAAATGCTAAGACTCTCCAGAGAAAGGACAAAATACTGCTTTTCATAACCGGTAAAGGTTTAGTTTTTTAGAATACATAGAGAACTCTCATAATTCAACAACAACAACAAAATAACCTGATGAAAAATGGACAAAGAATTTTAGATTATTTTTTTTGTGGTGCTGGGGATTGAACCCAGGGCCTTGTGCATGCAAGGCAAGCACTCTACCAAATGAGCTATATCCCCAGCCCGGACAAAGAATTTTAATAGACATATCTCCAAGGAAGATATACAAATGTCCAATAAATAAATTAAATGCTTTAATCATTAATCATTAGAAAAATACAAATCCAAACTCCAATGAGATAGCACTTTAAATTCACTAAGATGTTTAATTTAAAAAAAATTAAAGAACAAGTGTTGACATAGATTTTGGGGAAAATTAGAACCCTCATATATTACTGGTGAGAATGTAAATGCTGTAGTTATATGTTGCTAAGAGAATTTATGTACACACAAAAAAAAATTCATGAAGGTTTAGAGCATCATTAGTCATAATAGCCATATAGTGGAAACAACCCTCGTGTGTCCATCAATTAATGAATGGATAAACCAAATATGTATCTATCCAATGCAATATTATGAAGCTGTACAAAGTGAAAGAAGTACTGATACATGTCACAATGTGGATGAACCTTGAAAACATTATGCTAAGAGAAATAAGCCACACCAACTGGCCCTATACTATTAGGAATGCCTAGAATAAGAAAATTCTTAACTATAGAAATACCTGGGACTCTGCCTACAATGAAATGGGTACTGACCAGGAATGGCAATGGGATTTCTTTTGGGATGATAAAGATCATCTGATATTTGATAATGTTGATAGTTGCAAAACTTTGTTATTATCCAGAAACCCATTGAGTTGTACATTTAAAATAGATGAATTTCATGGAATGTGAATTAGACCTCAAAATAATAATTTAACAATAATATTAATAAAATGAGTGCATGGAGATCACAATCTGGAGTGACTGAAGAGCTCAGCAGGACTACTTGAGTGTTATATTGATAGTGATTTTACATTCTGAAGAACAGAGAGAAAAAGAATAAAAATAAATAAAAAGATAAAAATAAATAAATTTCAAAGAAATGTGAGCCACCATAAAGTATACTAATGTATGCACAACTGGAGTGCCAGAAAGAAAGAAAAAGCAAAATGGACAGGAAAAATCAAAGAATTTATGATTGAAAAGTTTCTAATTTGTAAAAAAATTGTGAATTTCATGTAGAATAAACACAAAAAAATCTGCAAACAGCTACATTATATTTAAGATAGTAAAAGATGAAGAGAAAAATTTGCAAACAAGAAGATAAAAATGAAGAATCAGGTATAATAGATCCTCAATAAGATTGACAGTTGATCCAGTCAGAAGGCAACTATCAAGAAAACAAACAACAATAAGTGCTGGCGAGGATGCAGGGGGAAAGGCACACTCATTCATTGCTGGTGGGACTGCAAATTGGTGCAGCCAATATGGAAAGCAGTATGGAGAGTCCTTGGAAAACTTCAAATGGAACCACCATTTGACCCAGCTAGTGCACTCCTTGGTTTATACCCTAACGACTTAAAAACAGCATACTACAGGGACACAGCCTCATCAATATTTATTGCAGCACAATGCACAAGAGCTAATCTGTGGAACCAACCTAGATGCCCTTCAGTACATGAATGGATAGGGAAACTTTGGTATATATACACAATAGAATATTACTCAGCATTAAAAGAGAATAAAATCATGGCATTTACAGGTAAATGGATGGAGTTGGAGAATATAAAGCTAAGTAAGCCAATTCCAAAAAAACAAATGTGAAATGTTTTCTCCAACCAAAGGCCGAATGTTTTCTTTGATAAGAGGATGCTGGCTCATAAGAGCAATGGGGTCCGGAGGAGCATGGGAGGAATGGAGGAACTTAAGAGGGCAAAGGGGAGGGAAGAGAAGAGAGGGGGCATGGGGGAAAGTAGCTGTACAGCACAGAAACCCTGCGGACAATACCTCACCCAGACAATGGAGGTTAATGCAATCAGTGAAATTTCCAGCTGGTAGGATGTATCTTCAATATGATATGACAAAAAGAACAAAGTACCTCTTTCACTTCTCTCCCCAAACTCAGAACTGCAATCTAATTATGAGAAAATATCCTACAAAAACTAATTCCAATTCAGAAATCCTACAGAGTATTCAGTGAACATTCTATAAAAAGTAAAGAAAATTAAAAAAAAAACAACAGAAGTCTGAGAAGCAGTCACAGCAAAGAGAAACTCAAGAAGACAAACAACTAAATATACTATGGATCCTGGATGGAATTCTGAAATAGAAAAAACACATTAGTAAGAAATACATATGCACTTTAATAATAATGCAGTATTATTGGTCTGTTAACTGTGACAAATGTACCATAGTAATGTAAAATGCAAGTAATAGTTGAAACTGTGTGTTGAATATATGGAAACTCTACTATCTTTACGAACTATCTGATATTTATATATTATATTTCTGCAAGTCTAAGTCTATAAATCTATTATAAAAGTTTTACTTTAACAGTTGAGTATAAGCAGATGATAGTCATTGTGATTTCTCCAAGATTTTTTTTTCTTTTCTTCAAGTAGATCTAGTAAAAACTTCAGTAAAACATAATTTAATCCTGAACTAAAATGCACAAAAGTCTATCACTTTACTAAACTTTGTTGACATCTGTTGGCATTCCTCTTGGTTTTATTTCACAAAATGTGCATCTGAGGATAGTGTGAATTGATGTTATATGCACAATAACACAGGTGCAGAGACATCAAGGGAAAGCAACTTCCTTATTCCTTCAACTTCATCAGATTTCCCTGTGTTACCTCTGGTTATAGATCCTTGAAAAAGAAGACATGGAAACTCACAGGATATTGGAAAAGATGAACTGTCTACATTAGTTTTCATAAAGTAAATCCCTCCTCTGTGGCTTCTCTCATCAGCTAAAATTTGAGGAAGAACATCTGTGTAGCTATACAGATTGCCCCAGGCAGCTCAGCACTGTGTGCTCATTACTAGTAATGGAAGCATCTCTTTTACCTGGGTCATGGATCTTCACTGTAGTAATTGCTGGTGTCCATCACACCTTTGGAATCCCTTAGCCTCACTGTTGTGTGTCCATTGCTTCAGTTAGGATTTAGAAGAGTTGTGCTAAATGACCTATGCTAAGTGTATGTAGGCATTTATCAAACAGATCAAGGTTTCCAAATCTGAACGTGGTATTAACTACCCAGAATTTCTATGTGGCCAGATGTGTATTCACTTGTACATTGTAATCATTAATTTAAAAGGGTTATAAGCAGATTGTGATCCAGAAGCAAATCTCTTCCTATGGTGGAGCAATGCACTGAGTTACAGATTCCACAGTGTTGTTCATTTACTTGGATGGCCCACTCGAGATCTCTTGGTGGATTCCTGAGAATGAGTTTGTTATTCGTGGTCTGTTTTCTAATCTTCCTAATAGACTCTGTAACCCTTTTCTTAGGTTAACTTTTTAGAAATCGTATGTCCCCTTGCACAGGTGAGTCTTTATGGGCAGCTGTATACCACCCTCTGTACCTTCTGAAATGGGAGGTTGGTTCCAAAGGGCTGATGCAGTTTCTCTGCTTGGAAGCAGCCTCAAGGAATTACACTTGGAAAAAAAGATTCCTTTTTTAGGGTCTAGAATAAACATATATGACAAACATCAAAAGGACAATAACAACAGACAGGTGTTCACACTGAGACTGTTACATGGATGAGGCCACAGATTCACTTTTCACAGCATCCTTTCAGAGGAAACAGCACCAATATTGGTAATTGCCAAATGTTAAGTTAGTTATGTAGGCACTGAAATAAACAACTAAGATGTATTGTTAGCACCAATACAGTTAGCATCACAGTGAAACTATTTTAGTTAATCCTCACAACAATTTTATGAGGCAGCTGTTAACATCCCTCATTTATAGATTGAAATTAGTCGAAGCAAGGTTAAATAATGTCTGTGATATCACATATGACGGGGAACACGAAAATTCAACCAGATATATTTTGATTGACTATACCTCCTAGCTCTGTTATATTAAATCAAAGAAGCAAACAAAATTAGAGAAATATTCCAGGTGTACAGACATTTTTTTGCTTGCAAATCTTTCTTTTTTTCTACATAATTGCCGACTTTGAAGGTCATAAGTAAAATCCTCAATAGAGAAAAAGGAAAGTAGAGAAAGGAAAGAATGAAAGATAAAAATAGTTTTATTTATTTATTTTTTGTAATTTGCCTAGTTTACAAGGTAACATATTAAATGCTTTGCTTTAGCTAATGTAATAAAAATTCACAAATAAAAATTATGCTGAGAGAAAAAAGTACAAGACAGACCATTTCATACTGAGATTCTAGAGTTGAGTTCCAGGGCAAATCAGTGCCCTCTTAGGAAAATACCCAGATACCACCAACAAAACCTGCAAAGATGGGCCAATTAGTTACAAGACCCATTTAGCTACCTGATATAGGACCAAACTAACAAGAAGAATTAAAACTATTATTGCTGAGTAGTTCAAATGACCACAGAGAACAACTGTGAACTTTTATTGTAAGAAAATTAGGTTGCTGCATAAGCAACGAAAATTAACTGCCTGTAAAGAACTGTTTTGAAATAAATGGGTTTTGGGGGGGGGCTATTGAGACTGAGATGTTTGTGAAAAGGCTTTTCTCCAAGAAGGTTCTAATTTGGCTTGTTCACAGAATGTTTTAAATGGCTTTTGGATATTTGGATTCCAAATGCAATCACCCTAACCTCATAGACAATATCTAGAGTTCTCTTGGCATTAGGTATATTATTGAAATTATCTTTTTTTTTTCTTTTTGTTTTTTAGAATTAGTTTAAAATATGCTGTGAGGTAGGGATCTAAACTTATTTTTCCTTAAATTGTTTTCAATTACCATTTGCTAAATAATCTATCTGTTCTTTAATGATATTGACCATATCCTGTATTTCTATGTTTTGTGACATTGCTTTTTCAATATTTTGGGGGCCAATACTACAGTTTTTGTGGTGAGCCGTTCTAATTAGACCGTGGCCGCCATTAGAAGATGGCGCCAGCTTCCACTGTGGCCTGTGATAAACAACTCCTAATATGGAGAATTGGCACGCAATCCCTTACCACCCTATGAGAAAGGTCCACGTGGCAGCTTAAGATTGGTATGCTGGAGGCTTTATTAGGCTGTGCTTGGGCGCTCGGCG